>NW_004797515.1:373780-375937 GCF_000002075.1 Aplysia californica | reverse complement strand
GGTCACGTTCTCGAAATTAGCCGACGAAACAACTCAACATGTCGGGAAAGTGGGTTGTTGGCGGGTGCTCTGGTGTGTCAAAATAGAGTCTTATATTAACCTGATTTTTTCAAAATCAATAAATCAGTCAAACAAACAATCAAACAAACAAGAAAGCAAACAAACAAAAAACAAGAAAGCAAACAAACAAACAAACAAACAGACAAACATAAAAAACAAATAAGAGGAACGTACTTCTTCCTCGAAGTCTCCACTGAACAAATTATATGGGCCAAACAAGGGAAACAACAACAACAGTTGCCTAGTATGTAAATCTCACAATCAGGATCGACAAGATAACATTATAATGCAAACCATATCACGTGGCTGCTGACGAGATAAAATAAGCCCAGACTTGAAAAGATACGAATAAATCTAAATTAATAAGACGTCCTGAACTGGTCATAGGAGAGCTGACAAGGGAGACAAACTGGCAATATGCCAAACGTTTTGAAGTGGGCCAGTCGTCCCCGTGGGAACAGCAGGGAACAGGACGGAGACCGGTTATTTGATAAAGAACATTGATATTCTTTTAAAGACAGAATCAAAGTGAATGTAAAGGGACGTTATCACACAATTTGAGAAATTTCTTTTTAAAATGTAGATATAATAACGAAAGGAGCGACCACGCTTTTTAACAAATAAGGAAGAAAAATAACGGCGACGCACCCCCACCTCCTTTCCCCCCTTTTTAAAAACCCGACTATCGTCGGGTGAATATGCCAGGGAATGAATTTGAAAATGATTATTTGATAGAGAACATTGATATTCTTTTATGGATATTTCCACAGTGAATAGGGAGGGGTGTTATCGCCTATTTTTTTTCTACTTAAAAAATATAGACATGCTTTGTTGTTGGTTTGTCATTGTTGGTTGTTTTTTTGGGATGGTGCCTTTTTTGTTTTAGTTTTTTTTTTTTACTTTTAAAGTAAGAGTTTTGCAGCACCTCTAAGACAAATAGACCATACAATATTACAGTTTTAAAAAATGGCTCGTTAAATCTAAGTTAGGCCTTCCCTAATACCAACATTCGAAGTCATCGTAGGGCCAAAAGTTGTGGTTGTTGCTAAGCCTGATAGAAAAACAGGAAATAGTAAGCTGTGATAGTCTTCATGCGCGAAGACACCTAGGGGTTGTTTTTGTTGTTTTGTTTGGTTTTGTTTGTTGTTTTTTGGGGGGTGAGGGGTATAATATTTTTGGCACCAGTCTGTTAACCACGGGTTCATTCTTGAAAAGAATAATATACACCCTTACACTCTGGAATAAGTGCCAGCTCGCGAAATAAACCATTTGGGTCAGAAAAGATATTCAGCTATTATTCTGTTCATTTGTTAAACTATTCAACGTTCAACGGAGGCGAGCGTTAAACATGCATTGTCTAGTTTGATTTGACTTCAGGTACAAGTGCATGCAACGTCGAGAGAGAGAGTGAGTGAGAGAGAGAGAGAGAGAGAGAGAGAGAGAGAGAGAGAGAACTTGTTGCCTGAAAGTCATGCTGTAGGTCACTGTGGCATAACTGGTTTATAAACTTGCACTGTGGATCTACATGGGAGTTTGGAGTTAACATTAGATTTCAACATGTCCATGCGGGAATACTGTTCCTCTCTGCACAGAATCCTGACCGGGCAAGGGAAAAGGGGGGGGGGGTGTCCGGGCGTACGCTCTACTCTCCTCATTCAAACTGGTCTAAATTGAGTCTATCGGGGTACCGTAAGGAGAAGTTCCCCGTAAAACGTATTGAGGAAGTTTCTGTCCTGAAATAAAATCCCAAAAGGTTACAATAATTAAGGCCTCAACATGAGTAACTTACATTGGACGTCCAATAGCTTACTCCTCTAAAAATAGTCTCGCTACTCTGTTTTACTATCTCCCCCGGGTGGGGACCCCTGCATACAAGGTCATGTATCTTAGAGTATCGGGCAGGGCAATCTGTCAGCGGCTATCGACCGGAACAGAGGGGGGAGTCTTTGGGGAAATACACAATTACTACGACAGAGCAGCGACGATGCAGTCTTGCTAGGAGGGCCAGTGAAATCGTTTTAAAAGAGAGGATTTGAGTCTCGTTGGTTGAACTGATTTAGTCAATGAGACGGCTGGACAGTCGCGAGGGGGAAGGAG
>NW_004797515.1:369710-371310 GCF_000002075.1 Aplysia californica | reverse complement strand
GTCTATATGTGTGTGTGTGTGTGTGTGTGTGTGTGTGTGTGTGTGTGTGTGTGTGTGTGTGTGTGTGTGTGTTGGCGCGCGCGTGCAGGCGCCACGCGCACGTGCGTCATTTCGGTATCTTTTCACTTGGTCATTCTTTATTTGCTATGTACGAGTAAAAGACGTGTCCACGACGTGTACCTATTTGTGTCACAACGCAATGGAATCAGGCGCTCGTCAATCTTAAAGATTGTTTATTTGCCTTGCTTTCTTTGAAAAAAATATCCATTTATCTCTAAAAGAAGTCGAGATATTTGTGATAGAAGGAAGTGGGGTCGCCTGGTTTCAGAGATAAAATTAGCGAGAAAATGGCCGCCAAAGTTTGGTGACTTCCGTAGCTTAAGAGTCCTTGGAAACGGCACAATTCAATTTGTTATGCCAGTAATCAATGTTTTTCCTTAAAATCGACACGTAAAAGTGTTTTTGAATAGGCATGCAAGATGTTGAGCTAAAAAAAAAATTCGAAGAAAAAAAGATTCCGAACTGGCTGAAAAATGAAGATTTCTCGGATTTCACTATTTTGACGGGCGCCATTTCACTTAGATAGATGCCTCACATTTGTTACTTCATGTACACTCTTATCAACAGACACATCTTCTGTTCATCTTTCATGACAAAAAATTTAGTACATGTATTTGAAAACAAGAAGAAAAACTGGTGATGTCACATTTTCCTACTAACTAAATCTACCATCCTTTTCTCCCCTCCCTCCTTTTTTGTTTGTTACTCTCGTGTAACACCTCCAATTGTCTCCACTTATATGACCTTATTGTGTTGCTAGTGCCATGTAACTTTAACTAAAACATACAATATAAAATAAACCTCTAACTGAAAATCTAGATCGATCATGACTTCTGCTTCTTTCATGTCTAGAATATTTTAAAGTGTTTCTGTTCTGCGATTGAAACATTCACTGCACTGTCATTTTAGACAGGTTTCTGTTTCTTACGTCATCATTGTGTTGAGAATTAGAGATTTGAAGAGAAAGGGTATGGGTTGGACATCGCCATTTGTACCCATCTTGTCTTCATTTCGTTTCAAGACTTCAAAGTGAATTTGTACTTGTGATTTTCTTCAGACACATTGTCATGGTGAAGTTTTTCGTTAATTTAAACTTTTCGTGGTTATGTTTAGAAACAAAATATTCACATTATACGTGGCAATACTGACCATGCCTCTTAAAATGCAATATGGTGAGCTATACTTCGATGCTAAGGGTCGTCTTCATAAAGATTATGTTTCTTAGTAGGCCAAGATGGAACTTCAGCAGAGCAACTTCATGTTAAACTGTATCGGTTAGGAACTAAGAATATTTTTTTTCTTTTAATTGTTGTACAATTATTTTCTTGAAAATAAAGAGATGGATTAATAAGACCTACGTGTTGGTGTACAGCATTTCGAGACCAGTCTACAGAAATATCCATGATGTTTAACAGTGTGCCTTTTAGTACAGAATATTTATTGCCTTGAGATTATATATGGCTCTACTTATGTGATTTGTATTGTTCCATCTCATTAAAAGGTACCTTACCAGTAACTTTCGACACTTCTCCCCCCCCCC
>NW_004797515.1:368074-369373 GCF_000002075.1 Aplysia californica | reverse complement strand
CCCCACAACTACAAGTCGGAATGCAGAATTCAAAAGCTTCCAAACAACCTGGGGTTCCAAATAGACAAAACCATGTAGCGCAACCCTCCCATTGGTGAGATACCCCCTTCATCGTACGCCGCCACAAACTCTATTGCGCCAGGGTGGCGTGGGCTTCTCTTATTTACCTCTACTATTGGTGTTTCTTTCCAACTCTATCAAACCGATCTTTTATCCAAGGATCAGATTTAGTTCTTTTTTTTTTTTCAAAACCCTGTAAACCAGTGCTTGACAACCTAGGCGATATCGCTCATTAGTGGGCGGTTTGATAATTTTCGTGGGTGGGCTGTTGAGACCACCCGGGTAGTGACAGGCCATATTATCATTTATACCCCACTTGGAGGTACATTGTACATACATGCAGGTGGACGGTACACAAATTTTTAGCACGTTAAAAGTGGCAAAAATGGGCTGTGGCTGTAAAAAGGTTGACAATCATTGCTCTAAACTCTACGTCCACTTCTCTTTGAGTCTAATTAAACAATCATCCCCCCCCCCCACACACACACACACGTACAAAAAAATCTTATTGAACAAACTTTCAATGCTTTATTCTCATTAACTCTTTCATCATTATTCTCAATTAATTTTATGGAATAATCACACTCAAGGATCGTTGTTGCGATCTCTAAAGCCACAATCTTGCTTCCCTCAACCCCCTTTTAATTTTAAGAACCACTGCTCTTAATGAAATCAGAAAGCCACTGGGGATGTCAGACGATGACCCTCAAATCCAATCACAGTCGGCGATCTGGGAAGGACCAGGGCCCATTACGTAATGGCCAGAGAGGGCCAGTGCACGTTTCTCTGTGGCCAATCGATGGAGCACTCTGTACTCCGCGCCTCGTGACTTATGTGTTTTGTTGGACATTGGTGGCTGTGTGGGGGCTGTGGGTCTCTCTCTCTCTCTCTCTCTCTCTCTCTCTCTCTCTCTCTCTCTCTCTCTCTCTCTCTCTCTCTTTCTCTCTCTTTCTATCTTCTCTTTCTATTCTATCTCTCTCTTCCTCTTTGTGTCTGTCTGTGTCTGCATGGGTGTCTCCCCCCCCTCTCTCTCTCTCTTTCTCTCTCTCTCTCTCTCCTTCTCTCTCTGTAGCACTCTGTACTCCACGCCTCGTGACTTATGTGTTTTGTTGGACATTGGTGGCTGTGTCGGGGGATGTTGGTGGGGTGCTGAACAGGAACGGGTTCTCTGTCTCTGTCTCTGCCTCTATGTCTCTGTCTCTGTCTCTGTCTGTCTCTCTCTCTCTCTCTCTCTCTCTC
>NW_004797515.1:364983-366930 GCF_000002075.1 Aplysia californica | reverse complement strand
GGGGGGTAAACTAATATTTCAAGCCCCGAGAGATACGGATAACGGGTGCAAACGGCCGCTGGATATCATATCATTCGAACATGCACCGCTGCAGTGGTGACATTCAGACTCCCTCAATACACACGTGTGCAAACAAACGGACGCCAAAAATATCTCACGAACTCAGAGACAGTGGAGCACTCCTGTTGACGCCAAATAGTGCATATTGTATCAAGTGTTATATTGTGCAGTCTCTAAAAAACCGTCCTCAACTATCCACCTATTGGAATTCTGCATGACCTGACACATTAATATTGCACCTATGTTGCCCGAGATATGGTCACTCAAAAGTGACCTTAACAATTAGACTTTGCAAAATTGTGCGAAATCAAAGAAACGTAAACGTGTGTTCGCGTGTGTAATGTGAAACTTTTTTTTTTTTACGTCAGATTTCTCAAAACTACAGACTTCAACATAAGTTAAGGACCACTTGCAAACACTCTGAGTGGTCTTTTTGGGTCGACCTGCACGTGGGTGTTCTTGGACTGATCCAGTGGCTTGATGGCGCTGCCTCAGGCTGACAATGACAGAGTGTGACACTGCAAGCCTTCTGGCAACTTCTCGGGCTCCAACTCCATCCTGCAGCCATGCCATAGCTCTGACACGATCAAAGTCTCTCAGCTTTCGTCTTGGTGGCATGCTGATGCGATACTGGATTTTGCGCAAACGGCGGCTGATTGTCTCCGAAGTGAGCACAGTTCAAGACCATACGTCCGATTATGACATATGCTCAAGAAATTTTAACTGAAGGATGTCCGTGGTGTCGCACAAAAGTCGATAAAAAACAGCAAAGTTGGCTAAAATTCCCCGAGGATTTCCGTTCTGCACGTGGTGGTTTTGCCACTTTAGGAAGCTTTACAGTACGCGTTGGTAACACGTTAACATTTTCAGAGCAAATCATTTTGAAACATTCCTTGCTGTCTTTTTTTTCTGATTAAAAAAAATCATGACTGTCTGCCAAGGTGGTCCTTACCAAGTCTGTAGATACTGAGCAGATAGAAATTTTGTAATTCTGAGGTAACGAAATATTGAAGGTCTTGCGTGGCAGACGGAAGCCACAAGTGCAGATTATGACTTTATATTATCATGAGAAATAGAGTGTATGCAACAAAACACAGAACATCCTAACCGTAACGTAGTACAAGGAGTGGGTAGTGTGTAGTATAGACATACGAACATCCGTTCCTTCTGCAGTCATACGCCAACTTTCATAAAT
This sequence comes from Aplysia californica, assembly GCF_000002075.1. Lineage (NCBI taxonomy): Eukaryota > Metazoa > Mollusca > Gastropoda > Aplysiida > Aplysiidae > Aplysia > Aplysia californica. Next base: position 365,675 of record NW_004797515.1, on the reverse strand, counting down.
GTTTAATCATTACCATGAGGTTGGGGTTTTTTTCTTCCAGAAAGACATCACCAGACCACTCAAACAGCAATCATCGCCAGGAATTTTTCTTCTAGTTTTTATAGTTTCAGTGAGTTTTACGGAGGTTTCAACGCTATTAGGTCACATCATAAGTTTCGGAGCTTAGAGTGTACTGGAGAATAAAAAGAAAAGAAAGAGGAGAAAATAACGATACTTTTTTGCGGGGGGGGGCACTCACAACTGCATTAAGTCATAATATGAGCGCGCGGGACACATTTTAAAACATTTTCCGTTTGGTATGAATTAATTTTGAATTTTGCCCGGGAAGCCTACTCTTATCGATTTTGGACAGACATGGGGTTTTTAACGTGCACGACTTGTACACGGGACCTCGGAGATTTTTAGCACTTATCCGAGATAGCTAGAGGTGATAGATCTTACCTACCCTAAGATATGGGGTGTGGCTGAAAGACGGCAGTAAGAAGGAACCAAGGAAGAGCAGTCGAACGGCTGCGGAAAGAGTCAGGAGCTCAGAGGAGGGGGCAAAAGGTGGAGATGAAAGCATACAACAGAACATGGTTAGAGAACCGGAAAAGTGGTGAAAGAAGAACATTTTAGAGAAGAAAATGTTCCGTTTCTGTCAGGTTTCGAACCCGGGACTTATTGAATGAGAGTCGGACACCTTAACCTCT
>NW_004797515.1:363821-364807 GCF_000002075.1 Aplysia californica | reverse complement strand
ATAATAATAATGATAATAAATAATAATAATATGAATCTTGCGGGATATATATGAACAGAACTCTCAATGTGACAACATCAGTGTTGTAAATAACACCAACTGTGACTTACTTCAAATAAATGCTTGTCATTGACCATATTTTTATCTTCCAGTAGCCTATCTTAGATCTTCTACTGTTTAACAGCGTTCATCGCAACTGTTAAAAACACTCAAAATGCAGTAATAAAAGTGAAGAAATTGAGGTCTCTTGTTTTAGAAAAAGGCACAAACGACCACGTCCTGGTTTCTCCTTTACTGTTTTTAGTACAGGCATAAAGGTACTGTCCAAGAGGACTACCCATGGAAGATGAGGGCCATCGTCTAGTAGTTAGGCTACCGGACTCGTAATCGTGAGGTTGCGGGTTCGGGGGTTCGAGTCGCGGGCCCGACGTTGTGTCCTTGGGAAAGGCACTTTACACGAATTTTCCCCACTTCACAAAGGTGAAAATGGGTACCCAGCTATAGACAGTGAAAGATCTTGTCAGTTTGTTAGTGTTTGAGCGCTTAACCAGCTGCTTGCACTGAATGCTTCCCGGGAAGCTGAGAATGTTTCTGGGTGTTCTATGGTCGGCTGGGGTAATAATATAGAGTAAAGCGCACAGAGCTTGCTTTTGAGTGGGGATATACGCTATACAAATGCTATTTATTCATTATCATTATTATAACTACTTATCTCCTCGACAATGAGAGGTCGCCTTGGACAGGCTAGTATTTGTTTAATTAGCAAGATTGTTGCATTTCCCCAAGTGTAATGGTGGATAGATTCTGCCCAGAACCATGCAACCCCCACCCGACTCTCACCCCTACCCCTCTACCTTTCCCCCACCCGACTCTTACCCCCTCCCCTTCACCCAGGGCCGATCTGACTCTCACCCCCACCCTTCCACCTCACCCTCCTTCCGACTCTCACCCACCCTTCATCCGCCCCCATCCCTCCCCCACCCTAC
>NW_004797515.1:361032-362708 GCF_000002075.1 Aplysia californica | reverse complement strand
CTCTCTCTCTCTCTCTCTCTCTCTCTCTCTCTCTCTCTCTCTCTCTCTCTCCTAGTAATTGCTGGCACTTTCCTACTTAACTTTAACCTGCATAAGTTCCTTTGACTGCCACGCATGGCACACCTACCACTTACTAATAACCGAAACGCACCTTCTATGCAGCCCAGACATCTCAGAAAGTGGAAGACACAAAAGTAATTTCGGAATCAAAAACATCAAAGTCAACCAAAAACATCAAAGTCGAAAGAATAATATATAATTCTGTAGCAGTCCTTTTGTAACTTTACTGAAAAACCACAAAAGCCCAAAATCATATTGTTTCTTTTTAACTCTTTGAAGAAGTTGGTCCCTGTATGAATTGCGATCTAATTTAAATCTTGACAACTTAGTGAGTTACACCCTTATCGAGATTCTCCTCGTCTGAATCGAGGGTAAGGAGATGGATTGAGACGCACGAGATGGCCGGGATTATTTCTCCTCAAACCTCCCCTGCCTCATCGCTTCTGGAACTATCCTGGATATACTCTGGACTGAAACGTTTCCTTTTAGAAAAAGAATTCCCTGAATGATGACTCTCTATTTACTGGTCTATGTTTACTTATCTGTCTTCCTGTCTTTTGTTATGAAAGTGAATTATTGAAAATTATTGTCTTCTTACGCCTAGTTAGCTACTTTAACACACGAAGGCATAAATACATTCTTGCACACACACACACACACACACACACACACACACACACACACACACACCCTCAAACTCTTCCCCATGTCAGTATTTCCCTAACCCAGTTGGCTCTTACCCTGTTGTTTATTGATTGAATCCCACGAAGTGAAACTCTCTCTTTACTTGTGGTAATCGCTTTAATTTCGATTTGTTGTCACGGGATTGCCAGAAAACAGCATGGGATTGATGGCAAGTTCCAATCACTGTCACCTCCTGTACGAGATTGTATTCGTTATCTCTTAATCACTCTTCAAGTCGTTGCTACTTCAACTTCTCTCCGTCTCTCCCTGTCTCACGCTCTCTATCCTGGTCTCTCTCTCTCTCTCTCATGCTCTCTCCACCCCCCCCCATCTTCACTCTTGTGCTCTCTCCCTTGCTCATAAACAATGTACCCTGTTATACTTTACTTCCTTTATTTTCTTTACTGCCCTCTCTCTCTCTCGTCTGTCTCTCTCCTTTTTCTCGGTACTACTACTCTCTCTTTCTCTCTCTATCCCTTTTCTCTGTATTACTGCGCTCTCCTCTCCCTTTCTCTCTCTCTCTCCTTTTTCTCTGTATTACTGCTCTCTCCTCTCTCTTTCCCTCTCTCTCCTTTTTCTCTGTATTACTGCTCTCTCCTCTCTCTCTCTCCTTTTTCTCTGTATTACTGCTCTCCCTCCTCTCTCTTTTTTCCAACTACAACTATCTCATTCGTTCCCAGGTACATGTATCAGTTGGTTGAATCACTCTCCCTTCTCAGTCTGTTTATTAAAGTTTCAAAGAAGATACAACCAAAACCAAAATAAAACAAAAACGATTCCCATATCTTTTGTCTCATTATCCTTTCTAATCAACTTTCTCTCTCTCTCTCTCTCTCTCTGTGTGTGTGTGTGTGTGTGATATAAATCTATTATTAACATAAAGGTATAGCATGCTTATTATATATATCTATATCTATCTATATCTATATATA
>NW_004797515.1:311461-360748 GCF_000002075.1 Aplysia californica | reverse complement strand
CCCCCCTTTAGTTTTGTAAGAATTTTACGACGTCACACCCACATGACATTATGCAATATGACATGATACCCCCTCTCTCGTTGGCCGCTTTATCATATCACACAATTGGTTTTGAACACGATCTGCCTCGGTCAAAGACGTGTACTGTTCAAATCTAAACACCGGGTGCTGGGTGAGCCGTAAAGAAGTACATGTAGTTCTCAGTGAAGATTGAACTTCCTGGAATACATACTTCTGTCCCCGTGGTTTTATACACCCCGCATAATTTAGCAAAATTTGATCATTTTTTTCATAATTTCTTATTGTTTTCCTTCATTATTATTTGTTAAAATTAACAGAATCGCATAATTTCACATTTTTGGGCTCAGTTTGTATAATTTCATAATTTTTCTTGTATTGTATAAAACGACGAGGACAGATTTTTCGTCCGAACGTAGATCTAAGTGCACAAGAAGGAAGCTTGGTCAAGTTCTCCACCACAGAGATACGTTCTTCGCCATGTCGTTGGCCTGGAGCCAAGCCAAAAACAAACAATAAATGGTCGCTTTGTGGGACAAGCGGGCTAACCCAGATTTCGGGGCTTTCCAGAAATCTCGACCTTCACCAAAAGTGGGAAGCGCCCTACCTGTAGTAGAAGTTGGTTTCATTGGTGTGTATGTTTGTTTAGCTATAGAGAAAACTCTCCTTGTCTTTTAAAGAAACTGAACAAGGGGGAAAAACTTTACCTTCGATTTTCTAAAAACATCATAATTTTTCGGGATAGCCCCCTTGTGCTAAAAAGCACCGGTGAGACACTATCTCGGGACGAAAGCAAGTCTGACTCAAGGCTCAAGGGGGACTAAACCTTTGTCTTTCACACTCACAGGAAGGTAATAGTGTTACCTCCCTTGTTTGATGCACTAAACGATTTACGCCCACCTTCTAAAAAACCAGGCTCAATGCAATGTAAGGCAAGGAAATGAAGAAATTAAAAAAATTGAACAATCCTCTTCAGTATCAAAGATTTTACAAAAGTGTTCCGTTAGTCTATGCACATCAAAACTGAGTCAATATTGGCAGGACCAAGAGGAAAATTAGGTCGCCCCCATTCCAATTCTCCGGAACATTCAGTCACAAAAGCCCCAGATCAACAATAGCAAGAAGGGAAGGCGAAAAAAAAATTGCTGTAATAAGTGTTTTTCTTTCACAAGATTTCAAGTAAGGCTAACTTTTAAATGAAGTGCTAAGACTAAGATAGAAACCGTTATTCCATGGCAGAACCTCCGAACCTGAACCATCACAGAATCTTTCAGATTTTGACAAGATCTATGCTAAGCTATTGAGGGACATTTTTCAACCTACATCATACTACACGCAGACAGAATGGAGAGCTTTCAATTGCAGCTTACTACAGTGGAACTCGGGTTCAACGAGGTCACTGAGCCAAACCTAAAATCTTGTTGAATCCGAGTGTTTGTTATAGCAAACAGGAAGTTTTGCGTAGATAATTACAGGCATTGAGCAAGTAATGTAAAAAGAGAAGTAACAAGAGGTATTTGAAATGCCTCCATATTATGAACTGTGCAAAAAAAGACAGATTCGTTCAAATGCACACGCCTGTGTCATCTCGATTTGTTTGACAAAAAGTTTGAAAAAGTTGTGTTGCTGTGTTGAGCCTAGCATACGGCAACTTTTGATTCCATAGACAGCGCACAATTCATTACGTAGATCTACGTCAAGACTAGTTTATCATTGTAATAATGAATCAATGGTCCGTTGCCGGGGGGAAAAGACTACGACGCGTTTGTATCAGCGACGTCCACGCCTGGACCGCCGGTGACCCCCCCCAACACGCAGTCACATGTGTGCAAGCCGCCCATCCGACACACGCTAGAGTAGACACCTGCGCGTGCCAACAACGCATGTGTTGGTATGAAAGAAGGCCGCTGACTGGTCGCATGCAATCGGCTACGTGAATAATGGTTCACGATGCAGGAGCAATGGATGGTTTCCAGGAATAGATAGTTCGTTGTGGGAGAAAAATAAGCGAAGCCATGTCTGCAGGGTCTGTTAACCCTGGAAGCCACCTTGTTGAATCCGAGCTTGCTGATTTAAGCATTCATTGAATCCGGTTTATTTTTATTGATATTAAAGAAAAACCCCCCCAGGGAATCCATCTACTCTTGTTGAATCTGAGCTCTCATTGAATCCGAGTTCTACTGTATCTTGTTCTATCATAGACAGACTTATGTCTGGATGAAATAAAAAAGTAAAAAACACATTTCTGTACGTAAAAAGAGTTCAACAGTACTTCTGAATCAGTTATGATTTTTAAAATAAAAAGTACGCTCCTGAAAACAAAGACAAAACCAAACAAAAATCAATATAGAATATAATTTTATTCATGAACTAACATAATGTATTTACAGTGATTGATACAAAACACTTGTGTGGATAAATATCAGGTATCTGAACGAGTCATTTTACGCTCCATTCATCAACAAAGTACAGTATCATAAGCTCATAGGTGACGCTTGGCACGAGTCCAAAAGCAGAGCCAATAAGATAGCTATTTCTTAAAAAAAGGTCGGAATGTGAACCTGAAACTTCCATACAATGAGGTAAGCTGCGCATTAAAAAAACCCCAAAAGCCACTTCATAGATACAATGACTCAGAGATGTTGGTGAAGGGTGGAGGGAAAAAAATCAGCCAATGGTCAAAACAAACAGAAGAAGCAGATGAAGTAGGACGGACAACAGAACGATGTTTGACCACAAGTCAGGGGATGCAAACGTCTACTTTCCAAGGCCGACATTGTCACTGTCTCTAATTTCACTTCTTAACGTTGCTAAAATTTTGCGGAAGCAAAACGAACAATTTGTGTTTTTAAAACACATACAAAACTAAGCCCACTGACCCTACTTTCCAAATGTAGTAACAGTCAAACTTTTCCATAATAATAAAAGTCACTCAAAATCACAGAGAGAAGAGACTTAACAGACAGGTGTCTTTGTTTTAGTAGAGGTTTTACGGCGCTTGCAACTGCATAAGGTCATATGAGCGCCAAGGGGTGGATGTCAACAGAGAAGTCCTTACAGGAAATAAGACTTACTCTGCTCACCTCTCTAGCTTCAACAGCACAAAGTCTGCTTTGACTATCATCAAGGCACCCCCAGAATAGTGGGGTCACAAGAGCGTGGCAAACATACAAAAGAAGTAGAGAAATATGACGATAGTAAGGATTAGGAAAGAAAAAGCAGCAGTTCCGTGTTGTAGTTAAGGCACAGATATGAGCATGACATTGTTGGATCAGTCCATTTACAACTCCACTGTGCATTAGAACCTTTGGGATTGGCCTAAAGACACTTCAGTCAGTGGCACCGCCCTGGAGGATCAACTGCTTTTGATGAACTCAAACCTACAAAAAATTAAAAGTGACCATCTCCTTTCTAGAGATGGGAGATATTTTGAGATCAATAGCAGCACATAAAGAGTCTCTGCTTGGTAGACAACATAAAATAAAACACTGAGTGTTAAAATACAGTCGAACCTGATCTACCTGCCACCTGTACAAATGACCACTTCCTCATTCACGAGCTTGCATTTTTTGTAATGTTATAATGACACAGTGCAAGATGTCCCTATGCTTAACACAGCCACATTTCTCCTCGACAATGGGTGGCCATCTTGGACAATTTCGACTGTAATTAGTTGCAAGCAAACTGGACATAATACATGCAAAAGAAAATTTTGCATTCAGTCAAAGGGTATCCGGTCGTCTATGATATGTGAAGCATCATGGTGAAATCAGGCACTCGTCAAAAGAATGAAATCAAAGAAATTGGCATTTTTCTGATTGTTGGGCAATTTCTTTCTCATTTTCTTTTTTTGGTTCAACACCGTTTATATCCATTTAAAAACATACTTCTCTGTGGATTTTACTGAAAAACATTGATTAACGGCACAATGAATGTCAATTTTCAGTTTCCAAGGACTCTCAAGTTTTGGAAATTACAAAACTTTGGAGGCCACTTTCTCGCTAAATTCACCTCTGAAACCAGGTAACCCTGACCTCCTTGAATCGTAAATATATTTCGACTTCTATTCAACATAGAAGGATATTTTTTTCACTAAAAGCAAGGCTAATGAACAGGCTTTAAGATGATACAAATAACCCCACATGCCCAAAAATTGAGGAGTGCCTGATTCCATCACGTCTTGACACATATTATAAAACAGAATACGGATTATTATTACAGAAGTGACACCTACAATGTCTACAAAGACAAACTATCATAATGACTGAAACCATCACACATCAGTCCAGAAAACAACAGAAGCCCACTTTCCATACATTTCAATTGTTACAAGACAATGGATTTAAAACACCTAATGGAACACTCCAATACTCAAGGGTGGAAACCTGTCAAATAAGCAACCCGAAAAGAATGAAGAGTCAGCACAGCCTCCTGGGCTGATAAAACCAGTGCCATGACCACAATAAGAACTGCATTATTCTTTTCCACAAAAATGCTAACCTATTAATGAAGTACCCAGAGACGACCACTGAGATTAAACCAAAGATATAAAAAAACAGTTGATTGTGTCATAACGCAATCCTTAGTAAAATAAAAGATTAACAAACGTGCACTTGAAGACTTAAGAAACATGGGCCTACATTTGGAGAAATTTACGCTCGATAATAACCAACACAGGCAAAGCTAGCTTGCAAGGCCTTTCTTCATCTTCAGCTTTCTCTGTAACTCCGCAATCTGTCTTTGAAGCTCCATCTCATCCTCATCCTCTTCCTCCTCCATCTGACCCTGCACAACAGACACGGTGTCACTTGCCCCTGCCCGGGGTGGGCTGGCTGGCGGGTTTCTTGACCGATCCTGTAAAATAACACAAGACAATATTGTAAGCAATGGATATGTTTAGGTATGCACTATATACCTGGCCCCCCAGGAAATCGTGGTCTTGTGGCCGCATTTTTTGCAGTTCTGCAAAAAACTCGCAATTTTTTTTTCAATTTTGGCCGCATTTTTCGTAGAGTTCAGCCAAAAATACGCAAAAATACACCATTGCCTTAATTTTAACCGAATTTTTAATACAAAATGGGGCGCACGGAACCAACACGTAAATCGTGGTATCGGCCCACCTCTTGCCCAAAGATAGTACATAACAAGATGGTTCACTCCTCTTTCTGAGTCAACTAAAAAAGTGTCCTCAAAATCGGGTGGCGCCCTCTTCGAAAAAGCGCCAGCTTCGTGAACAGAGTTACCATACTTGCATGAAAAACAATAAAAGTGAAACTAACAAATTGTGCTATTCCTATTCTTCTTCTGGAGAAACGAAAGAAAGCTTCAAAACAAAGACTGCAGCGCCATCTGAACCAATGCGCGGACTTGAGCGGGCACTTTTTTGGCTGAGTGAACTATCTTGTTATGTATGATCTTTGTCTAGCCCACTGGGCTGTACTCTAATAGCTATAACCAGAAGTTCAGGCCGGAATACAACACGATAAGCAAGTAGGTGAGTGTGTGCATGTGTGTGTGCGTGCGTGTGTGAGTGTGCAAGTGTGTGCAGGTAAGTATGTGTGTGTGGTGTGCATGTATGTGTGTGTGTGTGTGTGGTGTGTGTGTATGTGTGTGTGGTGTGTGTGTGTGTGTGTGGTGTGCATGTGTGTGTGTGTGCATGTAAGATGTGCGGATGTGTATGTGTATGTGTGTGCATGTGATGTGCGTGTAAGGTGTGCATGAGAGTGAGTGTGTGTGTGTGTGTGTGTGCGTGTGTGTAAATATTGTTCCTACATGATGCTTTTATGTAAAGCGCCTAGAGCTGTGTTCACAGGGGAGTGGGCGCTATAGAAATGACCTACATTATTATTATTTACGGATAAGTGGTTTTTTTGTTGTATTTTACAATTTAATTTAGTGTTAAAACTATACCATACAGGTTTTAAAACAGAAAACATCTTAAATTGATGTAAATACAGATTACAGGGGTATCAAAGGTTTAAAGAGAAAAATGGAACAGGATCTGAACTGATTGGAGCATATTTTGAATTTTTAGAGGTTGTTTCGTAAATCTCCCGTCAAATTTTTGTTTTTTAACTAAACCTCGTGAAACTTCATACACTTCTAGACATTTGCATGAACCAAGTACCCGGTAGGCCAATGTACTAAATTTGGTCAAATTTTAGGCATTCATTTAAAAGTTATTATGAAAACCAAGGGTTCCGTTACTAGTAAATGTGGTTAATAACATTTGTATTGTGTGTCATGATTTGTTAAAAGGCTGTTCTGCTTTTATGCTACTCAAATTTTCAGGGTTTTTTCTGAAAATTTTAAGCCCATTTTAATGCGCCTGGGACAGGAAGGTTGCATTTTTTTTGCAGTTTACCTTGCATTTTTGGGCAATTTTTCTATTTTAAAAACGCAATTTTCGGCGGGGCCAGATATACAGTATAATCCGCTTATACCGACATGCTTTGGGAAGTGGATTTGATGTCGATATATAGAAATGTTGATAAATGAAAATATAAAGCCAAAGAGGAAAAAAACAAGGGGAGGTCCGCGGTAAAAAGACAATACTACTTTTTTAAGCTGGTCGCTTACCTTGATTGTTACACAACTACACAGTGAAACTAACAAGAGGCAGAGGAGAGGGGGAGATTGGAGTTACGGTACCAAAGACTGAGCAGTGCGAGGCCCACGCTACACACCAGCGCAAACTTTGTTGTAGCTTCTTTGCAAGGCCTGTTTATGGCCGTTTGCTGGGGAAAGTGGAAAGGCGAAGCACTGACCCACTGTCCGTGGCACTTGCCAGCAACAGATTGAGAACGGGACGGGGAAAGGGAGTGAGCGATCGGGAGCGGGTGTAGGGAGGTGATGCCCAGCCCGCCAGACGCTCACATGTGTGAGGCACTGTACTGTGTAGAAGACTACACTGTGTAGGCCCTACATGACCTACTAAAGCCTGGTGTGTCGATATAGGCTACTTGGCAGTTATGCAGACTTAATAAAGAACTAATGCGTTGACCGTTAGCGTGGCTTTTCCCCCCATTTCTGTTCGTGGGCTTCACCAGGTACCCAGGAAGAATGTCGATAAAGCAGAGTGGGCCGAAAAAAAGTCGATATAAGAGAAATTGTTTAGTGAAGATATTGAAGAAAAAATTTCGTAATTGGAAAATACGTCGATATGTCAAAAAGTCGATAAATCGGACGTCGATATAAGTGGATAATACGGTAAACACAATATTATTATTCGTGCTAAATGAACTCTTTAGATCCCGTAAAAGCAAAAAGTTCTAAGATTTTCACCCTTTTCATTAAACAGTATTTGACGAAAGCCAAAGCAAACAAGTACAGTGCAGCCTCTCTATAACGAAATTGTCGGAACCAGACAAAAATGTTACAGAGAGTTGTTGTTGTAGAGAGGCAACCAAAAATAATATTACTAATGATATAGAAGGAAACAAAATCGGGATCTGGGCACCGTGTCACTATACAGAGGATGTCATATCGAAGGTCGATATACAGACGCTGCCCTGTAAATGGAAATGGCCAAAAAGTAGATTCTTCTCCTGACCAAACACTCCTTGAACAATAATCATGAGTATTATAGCTTAAGTGATGTGAAAGACAGCAAGTAGACTAAAAAAAAAAAACCCACCAATCTTCTGTAATAAATAACAGTTAATCAGTTTTTAACCATTTTTAGTGTGTCTTACTTTTGCAAGGGCAGAATTATATCAAATACATAAACAATCAAGACGATCATGAGGTAGTCATCTTAAATCTATACTACTATGGGAAAATAAAAAAGTACTCCTCCGAGCAGTAACTTTATAATTCATTCTGCACCTGAGACTTGTCCACATATCTTGCCACCTGGATAGAGACCAGGTCTGAGGCAATGTCCAGCGCACCGTCCTCCTGTGGCACGGTCACAGACACCAACTGGCGGTCCGACTCCTCTCCTTTCACGTGCAGGTGGATTGACTGGTTCCTGAGCATGCTACCATAGGCTAGTAGGTCCTCGCTGGTCCACGACAGGTCTTCTGCAGGCTCAACCCCTAGAGGTTTGGAAAACAAAATAGACAAACTTGTCTCTCGTACATACGTGTAATCCACAAAATTCAATTACACTTAAAACCTCACTTCTAAAGGATAACAAAACAAGGAAGACAAAGAAATTATCTCTAGTGCATATTTGAAATCTAAGATTTTTTGTTCACACCTAGATCCTATGTGCATATTATACCATCATTATTGACAGACAATTCCTTTAACTTCCTCTCTTAGCTTGTGACAATCACAGTTTAAGGAGCTCTGAACTCTCTTGTAGTGTTTGCCAAGAGTTTGAATACTATCACATCAGATACAAACCTTTTCATGTACCAGAGCAGAAGTAGATCTAAGGTGATTGTACAACTAACACGACTTTGTGAAAAACAATTACACACAAAGGTCACTGTCATCTGCCTCAGGTAAGATGCACACATCAATAGAACCGACCAATCAGCATAAAGGAAACATAACGTTTCAATGTGTCAAAACATCACCCCCCCCTCCCCACACACATGCGCGTGCATACAAAGTGTTCTGCTGTATATTTACAAAAAAATACAGAGGGCTAAGCCAGTGTTTCAAATACATAAGGAAGAGTTACATCCCCATAAGCCTTTCTTTTTTCCCAAAACTATTAGCATGAGAAAGACTTACCATACAATTTACACCTGATCAGATAAACCGGCAAAGACATGAGCTCTGGTGACAACATTCGTAGATCCTCTGAGCTACGTTCTTCTGAATTCCCAAAGTCTACGTACTTGACAGACACTATGGAGCCTTTGACCTGTTATGAGAGATACACAGTAAATGCTCAATTTTGTTTGTTACGATTTTCTAACATAGCTTGGGCCAAAAAAATAACTCCAAACCAAAAACCCTCATGATGAGAGTTAAAATAAGAACCCCCACATTCTTGGGACAAACAAAAATGTTTCAACTTCATGAACAAAATCTTGTATGATCCTGTATATATATATTTGATAAATAAAAATGATCCATTCAGTTAGTAAGGAGGTTAAGTGAAAACTGAAAAACAAAATTTATCTCCATTACCAAGACGTCTGAGAGTATCGTTGAAGGAAAAGAAATCAAATGAGGTACTTGATGAAGCCTACGTGGGACGCTCACTGTTAAAAACAATCAGGAAAAGACAAATGCAGTTTTAGGGACACCTGGAAAGACAAAGGCCTTGAATATCTCGATCCCACTGGCAAAACTGAAGGTAAAATGAGGCAGGGGTAAGCTCTGAGCAATCAACTTAGAGAACCTAAACAGATGGGTAACTGGGAAAGATCAGGGTAACGCAGCTTTTTTAAGAGTATACACGTAAAGGACTGAATGGGGAACCATGATCGCCGATGCCTGCCGCAGATCTGGCACTTGATGATGATGATGAACAACTATTACCCAAAAAAAATCTTTAAAACCAGTGAGTCACTACAAAATCTGCTCACCTCGCACACTTGACATCTGTACCAGGTGCCCTCGTACTGACAGGCATAGACTCCGCCAACGACAGGTTTGGGACAACCCGCCTGGGCCCCACTGTCCACAGCCTGCCTCAGCTGCTCGGACAGAGCCACCACCCGCGACAGATCTGGACACAACGACACAAGCATTGTAAGACCAAATTTGTGCTGAACAATTATAGTTTTAGTAGAAGTTTTACGGCACTCGCAACTGCATAAGGTCATATGAGCACCAAGGGGTAGATGTCAACAGAGAAGTCCTTACAGGGAATCAGACTTACTCTGCTCACCTCGCTAGCTTCAGCAGCACAGTTTGCTTCGACTCTCAAGGCACCCTGAAAATAGCGGGACACAAGAGTGTGACAAACATACAGAAGAAGTAGAGGAAAATGACGATAGTAACGTTTAGGAAAGAAAAAGCAGCAGTTCCCTGTTGTAGTTCAGGCACAGTTATGAGCATGACATTGTTAGATCAGCTCATTTACAATTCTACTGTGCACTAGAACGAGAAATGTCTCCCCTTTGTGAATGGCCTACAGACATTTCAGTCAGTGGCACCACCCCGGGGGGGTTGTGCTGAGCAGGGTAGGCCAAAAACTTACATTTATAACAAGAAACTGTTCCGGGTTAAATCAGTTTCCAAAAAAAAATTACTGCCAACTCCCAGTGGCTCCCATTTTCACAACCACTTGAACAAAGAGTTTGGTTTTGATGTGAATATCCTCTTTACAAATTCTGTTTCCCTCTTCTCCCTTTTATTCTATCTCCTACATTTTACTCTGCATTATTTTTATAAAAAACGAAGTGAATTAATGAACAAAACATACAGAGTTTATACCTGTTAAAAGGATATAATGCCAGTAGACAAAGAGGCATTCCACAATATGCACACAAAAAAGAAAGAATGAATGAAAGTAAGAAAAAAAAAAAAAGAATCAAAGTAAGTTAGAAAGAAACAGAAAGAAAATAGGAAAAAAAAAAGAACAATCTGTGTTTAAAAAATTCACCTTCTATCCTCATGCAATAGAAGTCTGCGAGACTGTCCAAGGTACAGATATGAGCATCAAACTGTCTGTCGGACGGCATCTCAAAGATGAGATCGTCGACCATAGGGATGGCCGCTGGGGCAGCAGGGTCAGGATCAGGCTGTAACACAGAGATAGATACAGGTATGCTTTCAGATTTCTCTCATAAACAGCCTCTTGTTTAGTTTTAGTAAGAGTTTTACGGCACTTGCAACACAATAAGGTCATATAAGTGCCAGAGATTAGAGGTGTTACAAGAGAGTAACAAACACAAAAAAGAAGAGGGGAGGGATCAGGATGATAGATGTTCGATAGGAAAGAAGGAGCAAACCACACCAGAGCACCCGCCAACCACCCGCAGAGCCTCTTGGTAGATCAAAGTACGATCACAGTCGAAAACAGCTGTTCCTCTCTTGTAAAGGTGTAAGGAGGGTAAGGTGTGGTTGAAATTGTTTCAAAGGTCAATATAATAGCACCTCAGGATTTTCCAATTCTTTCTTTAACATTACGTTTCTCATTTATAATAAACTATCCTATCACAAAACCAACGCTGTTTTTTCTTTACTACTAAAATATCCCCATGACAAAAGTAAGCAGTTTGAACTCTTTCTTGTCCAATATATAACTTTCTAACACTTTCTCATATGATGTTAGTCCTTCGCTGGCGAAGATGACCCTGACTTTACATCACTGGAGGGATGGGGTGTGTGCGGAGATGGCTGATCAAGCTGATCTTCGCTCGCAAATGTCTGTTGCAGTGGGGGCAGGGGATGTTTTTTGGGGCTGAACTAGACTGGAAGGTAGGGGTCTCTCGGTCTTTTCTCAGCTGCCGTCTCCATTCTTTCTTTCTGATGTGTCTTTCTTCGAACTTGGCGACTCCCGATTTTACTAAGGAGCGCCAAACACTTTCTAATATGAACAGTTTGGTGAATCACAGTAAAGAACCTCTTGGCAACGTAAGAAGGAAGACAACACTGGAGCAAACCATTCAAATAAAAAAATACTGTGAATGCACTGAGAAAGCACTTTTGATATGCTCTTTTTTTTACACGTAAGGGAGAAATCCCGATAATAGCAGCAGGAAGATTGAGGAGACCCAAAAGCTCTGCTTTAAAAAAAAAATCTAGTGTGCATAATAGAGCAACTACTTAAGAAAAGTAAAAATGTATACATTCAAAGCAACCTAGCAGTGAGTGATCAAAGCCAACATACAGCAAACTTCCCACTGATGCACTCTCCGTGCTCATTCTCCATGCGGACGATGTAGACCCCTGCCCTGTGCTCCACCACCTGAACTGTCACTGGCTTCTCCAGCAGTTCACCTTGTAAGTGTTGCAAAAAGTCAGGATCTAGAGCTTTCTTTTCCGACAATCCCTTCTCGTGGCCCTGGAGACAGAAACAGATTAAGAATGAGAAACTCTTGACACTCACGTTGAGAGTACATACCCTGTACTAGCAATGAAACATAGATAATTTCTGTTTAAGTTTTCACACATGTTGAGAAATAACACACACGGTACAAATACAAGCCTAACTATTTAACTATTTGCTATAACTGAGGGGAAAAATAAAATGAGAGAGTGGAGTAGTGGGGAAAAAACTGAAAATATGCTCAAAATGTTTAGAATTACATCTTACTGCACCTATTTGAACTTATAACTGATCAGCAACAGAAACATTTAGCTTACTGAAGAGAATCTTAATTATTCATGATAAATTAAGAGACAGGGATATCAAATTCTTGCAAAAGCATTTCCAAGCTTAAGTCCTTTAGGGGTTTCCAAGTCTTTCTACCCTGTCCTTTCAGAGGCTGATATCAATTTGAAGTTGCTACTTTAAAAATCACTCCCTCATAAACAGCTCTAAGACTACAGAGTGAAATGAATGCTCTAAGTACCTAATTGTAACAAACCAGTTTAAACCACGATAAAGAAAAAATCAGGCACTACTCGTGTACCTCCAGACAGCACCGGATGGCCTGAGCAGGCAACTCGGTCAGCAGAGGATCAAGCTCCCTTAGATCTGCCACAGACGTCTCCTCCGAGTTGCCGTAGTCTACAAACTGGACCACGCACTTGTCCACACCACGCATCACTTCCACATACGCCCGATACCAGCTCTGGTCTTTGCTGAACCGCGCCGCACACAAAGCGCCCGCACCGGGCCGGGGCAGGGAAGGTAAGGAGTCTCCGACCTCGTTCAGAGCCTGCATCAGCTCCAGCTGTTCTGCGACATGAAGAGTGCCCACGACGTAGAGCTCCGAGCACGACTCCACAGAAGTGACCATGACCGGCACTGCCTCGCCACTGTCTGGTAGATATTCTGTGGACAGACGTCTTGTTGCTGACAAAGGTGGCTCTGGCACTGAAGACTGTTTGGGAGATGACTAAAAAACAAAACAAAGAAAAAACACTCAAAAAATGTTTAACATTACTTGACTTCATGATCCAAAAATATACAAAATCACACATTCATGAATTTCGATCTGTTGACCCAAAGATACTTCTAAAGGACATCCCGTCAAGCCTCGTTATACTGCCAAACTTGGGTCAAACATGAAGTTGGTAGTATGGCTGGGCTGACGGAAGATCAGGATTTTAATGGCTGTGTGTGCATGTGGTCTATAATGGAATTTGACAGTATTTTGGAATGTAAGAAAAACTTTTCATTGCTTACTGTTTTTGAAGTTTGAGAACACTTAGATACAATAATATACAGTTTGTGACTATGCCAATAATTTTGAAATATGAGAGCAAATGATTAAAAAAAAATAAATTTACACAACATGGAATTGAAAAGCAAAACATGGACATAGAAGGTCTTGAAAGTGCAAAAACAATCAAGTCATTTGAGTTATTCTCATAAGGCCATTACTACTGTGAATAATCACAAGGGTTTGATGAAAATAACAAAAGGACTTACAATTGACAGAGCTGCGAGCTTTGAGGACGGAATCTCTGGGACGGGCGCTTTGATGAACTGGTCAGTGAGGCTGTGGCCTTGGCTGTCCAAAATGTCAACAGTACAGATGTCCTCATTCTGATCCAGCACCACCACTTGATCCATCTGGATAAGTGAAAATAATCAAAGCGCTGACAATTACATAAGAGTATAACACCTCTTTCAACATGAAAACACTGAATCACTTAGCTAGCTTGTTTGTTCAAAGATTACTACGTGTTAGAAAAAAGCAAGCACATTTTATTTTCTTTGAATAAAAGGAAGCACATTAACACAGTAATAGTCATTCAGCGCTAGGGGTGACCTCCAACCACCTCTTGTGCTAAAAGATTGACAAATGGCTGATGGAAATGAGAAAAGAACAAGACATGAGCATTTCCTGCGAAAGTCTCACTTTTCTCTTCCAAAACCATAAAGGACTATGTTGTAATAACTGCCCTGCATTGGAAGACAGACTTGAACAGACTAACAGTTTTCTGGAAGTGTATTCCTTTTACAATGCCTTTGCATCTTGAACCCATGGACAAGTACATAAATGAAAGCAAAAAACTAAGAAGTCACCCAAGGAACAACACAAAGCAAATCAAAGTTAATGTATATGAAGAAAAGCACTGAAGTAAGTGCAAGTCAGATCAACAACAACCATATTTTCCTGGAACAAATTAACACTAAAACACGAAAAAGTACTAGCAGCACACTACACCAGAAGACCCAGAAAATGACATGCATAACCACATTCTGAAAATAGGCTTTGAGAGGAAAAAAGAGCGGGCTGTGTGTGTGTGTGTTGGTGTGTGTGTGTGTGTGTGTGTGTGTGTGTGTGTTGGTTGGTGTGTGAGTGTGTGTGTGCGTTTCGATTCTTTGTAATGAGGAAGATGATGAAGACAATGTACTGTAATGTAATGAAAAGCTCAAGACAAGAAAAACAGAAAAGAAAAACCCCCCAACATTTTGGAAATAAGTTTAGACATTTAGGCTAGACTGAAGACCAGTAATGGCAGTACATCTTACCTCACTGAGGCTATGAATGTTATCCGTAACAGCGTTATCCTTCGTGCATCCCCGCAAGCAGCACTTCACGGTACAAGCTGGCATCTCAACATCCTCTGCTCTCAGCTGCATCAAGTCACTGATATTGCACTCTTCAAAATTGCCATAATCCACAAAGAACAGAACGCACGTGTCACCTGTCACTTTCTCCACACGACATCGGTACCAGATGATTTCCTCATCTTGTGAAAACTTGCTGGCCACCGAGTCCCCGACTTTGACACTGGTCACTGGCCGTGGGTTCGAGTCGATGTGGGTTTTCAGAGCTAGCGTGATGTTTCTGGCCTCGGTCACGTGAGACATGATTTGAACGTAAAACTCCAAAGGACTGACTACAAAGACACATACTGCTTCAATAGGCTTGTTCTTCTCCATCACAAAGTTTGCGATTTTTCTCCCCTGAACAGACTCCATTTGAGCTCTCACTTCTTTCCTCTGTTGGGAAAAAGCAAAGCTCATTCAAAACACATAAACAATAACATTCAATACAGCACTTCTGACCTGTTAAAAATACAGTTTAAGTAATATGTGCCAGGGTGTACATTTGAGAAAAACAAAATTCAATTTAAGAAGGAAGCTAACATAGAAAGACATGGTCATAGAGTCCACATCATTTTGGAAGTGTTCTGAACCCCATTATTGTTAAAGTTTGAAGTAATTCATAAGTAGCAAAAAAGGAAACAAATAATTTATAAGAGTGAAAAGATAAGTGAAACAATAATACCTTGAGAGCTTTGCGCGCTTCAGTCTTGAGGAGTAAAGAGATGTCGGTGCCATCCAGCTTAAATGCATCCACAGGGACACTGGTGCATTCAGTATCAGCACTGAGTCTTTTCACAAGCACAGTTTGGTACTCAAACCACTCTTTAAACTCCTGCATAGTTTTTGGTGGGCAGTCAGGCACATCTTCTATGCTGCAGCGGATAGCCTGTGCTGGCAAGGACTGCAGAGCAGGAGGAAGAGCTCTCAGCTGGGAACAATCCACCGACTCAGAGTTGCCAAAATCCAGAAAAAAGACTCTGGCGCTTTCCCCTTCGACGTTGTCTACTCTAGCTCGGTACCACGTTTCATCAAAGTCAAACAAAGCAGCAACATTCATGCCAGGATACACTTTCTTCAGGGCTGGCTTAGAGGCCACGGTTTTGTTCAGTTTCAACATCATGTCAATGTACTCTTTGTCTCGACTGCTGAGTCTCACGTAAAATTCTGTACAGCCCTGGAAAAATGTCACTACAACTTTGACATCACCGGCGGCCATCCCAGGCAGGACCTCCACACTCATGACAACTGGAGAACTGGTTGCTTCCGGACCCAGAGACGAAGGTGAGGAGGAAGACACCTCGCCACCCGTTCCTGACGTTGTTCCTCTACTCCCGGCCACGGGTGAGGTCATCAGGGAAGCTCCAGGCTGCCTGAAGTCCATGCCTGTCTTGGGACTAGAAGATTTGCTTGAGGTGGCAGGAGACAAAGGTGATTTATTTGAGGCTGCAGTCGCCTGTCTATGGGCTGATGCAGTCTCGGCTGAAGGAGAAGAGCGGGGTAAAGATGCCACCCTCTTCTGAAAGACTTGAGACAAGGCTTCACCAGTGGTGTTGTTCGTAATATCTATTACAAGCTGGCTACCACTTTTCTGCTTAACCGACATCATAGCTGGGCTAATCTTGTACTCTTCTAGAAGTGACTGAAATTCCTGAAGAGAAAAATATAAACATTTTGTTAAGGTGTGCAATAAATTTAGCTTTTAATAAAATAGATGTTAACTTGGAAAAAAAAATGCATTCTCTTCAAAGGAAAAATTGATTTAAAAGCCCTTTTAAAGAATATTTGTAGCTGACAGATGTCTGTTGTTAGAACAGAGTTTTTGGCCTTCAGCTCATCCTCGCTATGTTATAAGAAAAGTAGCCGAAATCATCAGTTTGTCCTGCAGTTGTCCTCATGCCAAGAAAATTTTCAATTATAAACTTGCCAAAAACTATGTCCAATCGCAAAAATAATGCCAGATTAGGAACCAATGTATCAAAACTAGTGAAATGATTCTCGAGTGAGTCTCTTGCTGTAGTTTGAAGACCACAAAAATATTTTTACCACAATTGCATTATGTCCTTTTTATGATTTCAGAACGTAGTCACAAGATTGTCATTTCATTTAATTCCCAGCCCTTGGCTTTATACATAATTCTCAGGGAAGTGGTAAGCAAATGGTGCACTTGAAAATCTTGAAAATATAAGTCTTGATTTACATCATGTCTTCATTCAGTAGTCATTTATCAAAAATCTATTGTCCTACGAGTATTTGTGGAAAATCAAGTTTTAAAAAATTACAGAAATATTGAAGAACATATCCAAGTATGTCAACAGCCCGATACCACGAGATGGGATTTTCTCAGTGTAGATGTGTGACCCAGACCGCCTTCAGTTCAATCATTGTGAGCAATAATTAACTAGCCTTACGATTGGCTGGAGGCCAAAATTTGTTACATAACTGTCAGGTCTATGTGTCATACCTCCCTTAAGGGACTAGGCCTTCTATGTGTTCAACTTTACTGTACAAGATAAATGGGGTTGAGAAAGAAATACTGTTACCTGATGTGCTACAGCAGCATCAACATTGGACGGGATAGACACATTGTGAAAGGCAAACTTTACTGCCTGGGCTGGGCAGTCTTTGAGGAAAGTGTCTTTGGCTTTCCGGATGTCCTCTATTGTACATTCCTCCTTATTGCCATAGTCCACAAAAACCAGCGAGAACTTCCCAGATTTCTCTGCTTCCACTTCGGCACGATACCAGCTGCCATCTGCTGAGAATTTCCCCAACACCAGCTCCCCAACCACAGGTCTGAAAAAGAGAAAGCTCCTTTTAACTTTTATCTCCGGAGGAGGTTTTCCCACTGACTGTGCCAGGGCCGTATTCGGTAAGAAACCTGAGAGTGACATATGCGGCACTAAATTGATCTTTAATTGAAAAGAAATGAAGCTATTTTGACAGTTCTTCATCTAACGAAAGAACTCCCTGTAAGAGAGACCAATATTAATATAAAGGAATGTGACTGAACCACTGCCAGTGATTCATCGCCACAGAGGTTCCAACCACACAAGCTGCTGGGAGCAGTTTGCCAGAGATAAGGAGTTACTTCACTGGATTAAAATAGGAAAACACAATGTCATTACATAGGCCTAAGTCAAGCTTAACACATCTTTTCAATTCAATTTTCATTGCGATGAAGATACATGTACAAAATGGGACTGAAAATTTAACATGAATGAGATACAGACAGGAGTCAGAAAAAGGAGAAAAATATTGTCCGTAAACTGTTCAAATGTACAAAGCCCAGAAAGCAACATTTTCAAGAGAGGGAAAAAACTGTTAGATTCTTTTAACAACTGTACATGCTTACATTATGGATCTTTGCTTTTTTTTTTTTCTTCTTAAAAATTTAGAATTTGGATTTCCACAAAATATTTCTTGAGTACAAGCAACCAATACTATGGATTAAGAAACTGCAATAAAAAAAACTTTCAAACTTTTGGACTTAGTACATCTGAACAGCTGGCCACAATGATACACCTTTCCCTCAAAGACTTCCGAAAACAAATGGTCACTTTTAAGCACAAGGGGGCTATCCCGAAAAATGTTGTTTTGAGAAAAGCAAAGTTAAAGTTTTTGGACCCTTATTCAGTTTCTTTAAAAGACAGGGAGAGTTTTCTCTATAACCAAACAAATATACACACCAATGAAACCAAACTTCTCCTATAGGTAGGGCAATACCCACCCCGAAATCTGGCTTAGCCCGCTTGTCCTTAAAAGCGACTAAATAGAAGGAAGGTTGTAAAATACTTCTATAGCGTTTCAGAAAATGGTCAACAAGGTACCTGTAAGGTTCAGTATCAAGAGCAGCTTCCTTCAGCAGAGTCTCGAGCTTCTGCACAGTCGACAACACATCTTCCGTGACGGGTTGAGCCCAGATGTTTACAGGGGACTGCACCTCAGTCAGCAGGCAGAAGACTTCGGAGCCAACTTTGATGTCATCAGCAACACTCTTCATGTCGCCTACCATCCTCCTGCACAAACAATTTAAAACTCCTTTAGCACACACATACATCAGGAGGCCATTTTTTTCCTTTTATTTTTATGTGCAGCCATTGAGCGGCAGTCTTTAGTGAGTCAGCATAACAGCAATCACATTTCGCAAAAAATAACAAAGAATCATATGGAATAGAAGCAGATCACATCAGATCATCGCAAATCAATAAAATAATAATAATAATAGTAATAACAATAATGATAATAATAATAATGATGATGTGACAATAATACAGATACTTTCTATACCACTCACTCCGGTAAAATACAACTCTTGGCGCTTTACAAAATTTTCATCTTTACAAAAAAAACACAATGTCATCGTGACCGATCACGAACATGCATACACACACTCTTTAGATTATCACTAACACATAAACGAACATCCATACTATCACAGCACAATCATATTATTATCTAAAATAAAATACACATACAGCACTATGGACAGTATCAGTAAGGAGAAAACGTATGATAATAACAATTTTTTCAAAACAATAAAATTAACAAAGGTACTTGCTAACAAAACACAAATTATGACCATTTAAGTCAAAGTTAATACTTCTTCCTCGGTATCAGAACAAGCCAAACACAGAAATATCCAATTAAAGTCATACTATCCCACCTTTTCCTTTTCTTGAGTAAATCCACAAATGGAAGTACAGAAAAAATTTTAATGTACACATCTTGATCAACAGCCAATATGAAACCACACAACAGTCTCCTGTTCTCATTTGTAGACACAACTCTCATCGATTTTAAAACCTTATTTCATATTCACCAATCAGCACACAACTTCAGATCATTATAAATGAGAAAGCAACCTAAAACTGTAAGCATGAAGCAAGAGCCTCAAAATGTATATAACAGACAGTAAAGCATTGTCAATAAAATAACACTGAGAGCTACAACATGTAAAAACCTGTCCATCCTTGACCCGAAATTCCTGTCACAATCTGTACACTCACCTAGAAGCAGCTGCTGGCTTCTCTGTACCTTGTCTCAAGGAAGGCAAACTAGGTTCGCTGATGACTCGTTCTGCAAAACCTCTTGACACAAGCACATCACTCAACGATTCTGATGAACAGAAGGATTGGAAGATGAGGGGGGGGTTACCGCTAGGGTCACTTTTTCAGCAAAGTATGGAGCATTGTACTACTTTCCCTCTTTTTATCACGACCAAACGCAACAATACCGAATTCAAGAACATAACGCTACATAACAGAGTCCAGGAAATAAAGAGTAAATAATCGGAATGAACATCTTTGCTATAGCCTTTGTTCAGTTTCTATTTGAAAGTAACATAATCAGTGCTTCCAACAGCTGAAGCTGAAAAGTAAGGAAAATTCAGAGGGGGGGGTCTGTTTGAAGAGACCTTTTAGAAAAATGCCAAATTCTTTCCTATTTGGTTTTTCTTCCCATGTTCTTTCCTATCATTTGGAAAAGACATCCAGGCAGAGCTAGAGAGACTTGTTTAAAATTGTAAACAATAATTTATTCAATTTCAAACACTAAAAAGTGGTTTTTAAAAAAACAAAAAAACCTTTGACCCTCCAAAACCTGTAACTGTCTTTTAATATTATAGAAATTCTTTTAATATTATAGAAAAACTTCTATTTATTACTGAATAGTATAATCTGAAAGACCATCAGTTTTGATTTGATATTTGAAGAGAACACAATCATTGCCAGGTGGTATGCAATGCAAGTTTATCTATCAACTGGAAAATTTAAATGTTGTCCTAAATATTCCCTGCTCATAGGGAAAAAAAGAACTTACCGCCGTTACAACTGAGATTCATGGCAAATCTGGATCCTCTTCTGGTCACCATTGTGTATTTGAACATCTTTGTCATTGCCTCTCCGAACCATTCCTTGACGAAGGTATTGGCTGCCTCACTCCAGGAACCCGACCCCACAGGTTTCAACTGACTGATACAGCAGCACAACACCTAGGTACAAACACGGAAACACACAGGACATCTCTTCATTTTGTTAGGTCAAGCTGAGGACATTGCAATGGATATGAAAAGCAATGCAAAACAAGACAGCCTATGCCAGAGAATGTGCAGCAGACAGCCATACGCCTTGAATCTTGGTACAGAATACAAAAAAATTGGAAGGAACTTTTGACAATATTCCAGGCTTTGAGGAGGCAAAAGCACTGGATGGTTAACAGTCCTTGGATTAAAACCTCCAAAATCCACACAGAGTCAAAGGTAAAACTTGATAAGGACATAAGAACCACATTGCTTAACTTGAATGTTAAATAATTAACAAAAACATGTCCCACTCCCTACCTGTGCAGGAATGAGAAGCATGTCTGCAGAAAGCGGTCTCAAATTTTGACGCTCCACTGTATCTTGTGATCCAACATCCACAAAAAAGATTGTGACACTGTTCCCCTTGACAGCCACCACCCGAGCTCGGCACCATTCTTCCATGTACTTGGCTCCAACCATATCACCAGCTTTTACTCTCTCTGGGGGCTGCACTGATGCATCATTTAAGAGCTGTACGCAAAAAACAAAACAATAAACTGCTCTTTAGATCAAAAAGATGTATCTTTCAGTTCCCTCACAGTAAAACAATCAAATATGGTTTGTTATTGAACACTTGTGAGCATATTTTTCAACCACTGGAGTTAGCCTGCCTATAAGATCAGATTTTGTTAAGTGATGAGTGAGAAGAAGGAAAGAGATTCTAAAAGGTGAAAAGAACACAATATTCCAATCTGATACTGGCCTCCTTTTCTTACACACTTGAAAACTAATTCTTTCAGTAAAAAATAGGAGACAAGAAACGATGTGTATCAGTAATCACAGAAACAAATATTCAGGCGAAGGACGAAACCAAACTCAAGACATTGATTCTGATAATGAAAAATGACAATATATTCTCCCTCACTGTCAGTGTCACCTCTAAGCTACAGACAATGCTAGCACTTCTAGAGAAACCAGCCCCTGCCAGAAGGTTTCTACTCCAGAGGCATCTTTTGAAACAATACTATAGTCATTGTTGTTGTTATCGATCCAGCAACAGCTGGGCTCTCGCCCTTCTGTCCAATGCCATGTAGTGATAAGTGCAGGTTTGCTGCAGTTGCTGTAATGTTCCATAGAGTGTGTTGTGAAACAATACAGTTAATGTGAATACTTTCAGTTGCACCCATCATTTCAGCATTTTTTTGAGCGACTTTAGAATGCTTTTGTCACAATGTACGGCATTCATATTTCAAGTCCCTGGGTTTTGAAATAAAGATGTTAAGAAATGTTCTTCCTCCTCTGAAACAAGTATCATTCCCCAGTTTTTGTGCAATAATGAGTAAAGAAACAAAAATGAAATGAACTGAGGGGAAAAAGACATACCTCATGAAGCAAAGTGCAAAACTCTGCAAATTCAGCCAAACTTTCCTCCAGAGACATCCAGAACTTGGCAGGGCTCTCATAATAAGTCATCAAACACTGAAAAAAAACCCCACAACAGCAAAGTAACATTTCCGACAAAGCATAAAAAATAAGAATGTTCATACAGAGGGTTACATTTGAGTGAGTAACAGTTCGAAGCCCAGCCAGCAAGACACAATCCCATCTTGCCAGAAATGGGCAATGAAAATAGTTTACCTTAAAGGAAGTGAAATCTGATTAGTCCTATAATTTTTTTTAAGCGTTCCCTTCACACGAACGACATGGATATTTACAAAATATCAACACATCGATTGGCTCCTTTATGAAATGTAGGTGAACAAAGCAGGTGTACAACTCACCTTTCCGCAGCTGTCCTCTGGCACTGTGATCTCCACCAGGTTGCTTGACGCATCTCCAGCTTCTGCCTCATTAACATTTGACGGTACCTCATCGGTCACTTTGACCTGGTCAGACGCAGACGAACCACCTGTCTGTTTTCCTCCAGCATTCTGTCTTACAGCGACCTCTTTCTTCGACTTCTGTGGCTCAGTTCCCCCCTGATCAGACTGTGGTTTTTTTCCACTCTTTGCATTTTTCTGATCTTTGTTTTGCTCTCTCTCGTCAAATTTCTTTCCTTTAGCATTTACGGCTTTCTTTCTATCAGACTCATAGCCATCATCCAGACTTCCTTTCTGAGCACCTTTACTGGAAGTTGCGTTCGCCTTCGCTTCTTTTTTCTTGGGTGAATCAGCCTCATTTGTATTTGAAGCAGAATCTTGTTGTTTTCTGTTGGGTAGGTTTTCATCTAAATATTCCCTATGAACAAACAAAGAATGTTTACTGTATAATACATATAATCTTTCTGAAAAAAACAACAACCCTACATTCAAATGGAATTTTTCCTAACAGCTTTTCAAAATTAATGGAGCAGTTTACAACGCCTTACATGTTGAAGAAAAAGAGCTTGGTCACCTCTCAAGACATTTGGCTGACAGAAAATCAATTTTGAAAAGGATGAAAAAAATGTGTTTAAATTTAGACCCCATTTGCAATTAAACCCCCTAAAATGGCCACAGGATGTTCAAGTTCCTGCATCAAGTAACTGCACAAGAGCTGCTGGCCACCAGTGCTTATCTCACAGACAAGCCTAACAAGGATACTCTAAAACATGCCAAAAACCAACAACTACTACAAAATTCTAAAATATTAAATTAAATTTTAAAATATGCGTCAATCATCACCATTTGACAATATTGAGAGAGAGAGAGAGAGAGAGAGAGAGAGAGAGAGAGAGAGAGAGAGAGAGAGAGAGAAAGAGAGAGAGAGAGAGAGAGAGAGAGAGAGAGAGAGAGAGAGAGAGGAGAGAGAGAGAGAGAGAGAGAGAGAGAGCGCGCGCAAACATGACCTTCAGAGAAGTCTTCAACTTATATTATGCAAAAATACAACAACTCTTACTGAACCACTTGGCAAATTGTTCGGTGATTAGGCCAGTCCTTTTTCTGGCATTTCTCAGAACAGTAGTACATTTTGCAACCTCCACAACGGAAAGCAGAACCTGTGTTGCAAAATCAAAAGTAATCAACAAATAAATTCAGCTTTCATGAGATGTGGAATTAAGATTTCATACTGAAAAAGAAGTTAAAGATTACACACTTCATTTATTATAAATGTTAAAGTAGGAATACAGTTTCTCATTCCAAACCTGAACTACTTGTAACAGGTTCTAAACCAAACTCTAGTTAGTTCTCTTTGAAAGGAGAGCCAAATTTATATAATTGCCTACAAAGTGGGATCGCTGCATTTTAACAGGTAAACACCCACAGCAATGTAAGAAAACTCTTAGGACTGCATGCAGAACCCTTTGGACAAGACGAACAAGTCTAAACATTGCACTAACAAGTTGACATACGATAGAACACTGAATAAATAGACAAATGATATGGCACAGAAAAAATAGACAAATAACAGAGCACTGAATAAATCGACAGATGGTAAAACACTGAATATATTGACAAATGATAGAGCACTGAAAAAGTTGATAGATGATAAAACACCAGATAAGTGACAAATGATTATGTACTGAATAAGTTGACAGATGTTATTGAACTGAAAAAGTTCACAGTTGACAGAGCACTAGATAATACAACACTGAATAAATCAGTTGAGGACAGATCACTGAAAACATCGGCAGATGATAAAACACCCAAGCACCTACCTTCAGCACGACAGCACAAACACGTCTTCTTCGCTTGAACATGTCCACTCTTGGGTGCAGGCTGAAATCCTTGACCCCTGCCCACTCCTGGTCTGAATGGCTGCTGCTCTGGGACTCGCTTCCAGATCTGCTGTCCAAGAGGGTACCAAACAGACTGCATCCCGGGAAATCCTGAGCCTCGACCACGGGGGTCATAGCCCTCGGGGACCGCCCCCAGCAAGCCCTGGCCTCTTCCGCGATGAAACGGAGGACCGCTGCCTGTGGTGAGAGTAACGGGATTAGTTAACTTTGGATGATGAGCGTTCTCTAACCTAAAAAGCAGTTACTTATGGTAAAAATGATCAAGACAAAGTAAACTAAAGGATAAGAGAAAAACAAAGGACCAGTTACTGACATTCTGGTATATAATCACCTGAAGGACAGGCTGGATGTTTTCATTTGTCTGAGTAAAGTAAAGAACATCCACACAATAATAAACATTTTCATTGCAGGGAAAAAGCTAGAAAGTTTGCAAGAAACAAAAGTGTCAGAGAAAAGAAGTAGGACCTAGTACTGGCGTCCTTGATTAAGGAAAATAAAGGAAATCCCAATTTAGTAGATGGAATGGACTTGACAGGTTTGAGCCTATTGATAACTGACTCATCAACTCAAATTCTTTTTTTCTACTAGAGTTGAGAAGTCTTTGTTTTAGGAAGTGTTTTGCTGCACTTGTAACACAATAAGGTGATACAAGTGCCGAAGATAAGAGGTGTTAGTAACACACAAAAAAGGAGGCTAGATAAAGACGATAATGTTACCAATTATCAACTTTTGATCAAAAAGTATCAAAATTGGTCCTGGATCCACAATACATATGACTCCAACTTGCACGCCTCAGGCATTCAAGTGTAGATATACAAAATCATGATATTTACATCAAGATTTACAGTTTCAGGTATCTTAAAACATTACGAGATAACTTTATTAATATCGCATTATACAACTTCAAATCAGTTAACTGTAATTTGTTAGATACTTCAAATATCATTCCATACCTGATCCTGTTTTCTTTCCTTCAGCACCACTGACATACCTAAAAGGGACAAAAATAAACAGTAAAATGAGCAGATAAACTTACACAAGAAAGCATGTTACATTCAAACATTTTACCAGCAAAGAAAACCCCTTGATAAGTAAATAAATAAAAAGGCAGCTTTATCTGTCCTTTTATACTTTAGTTTTAAGAGTTTTACAGCACTTGCAACACAAATAAGCCACAAGAAAAAAAAATTAGAGGTATTATTAGAGAATAACATGTACAGAAAAGGACACATTAGGACAATAGACCTCCGACAGAAAAGAAGGAGCAAAACCACACCAAAGTACCTGCCAACTACAAACCCTCCCTTACTTCATAACGTCTGACAATCTAATTTTAATACAAAGGCATAACAACTAAATAAATCATATCACAAGCAAATAAAGAAAACAATAAATTGAATGGACTCACCCACTTTGTGAAGCTGCATCTTGCCTCTGAAGAGAAATAACACAAGAATTTGAAAATACAAAACCATATGAGCTTTCAAGTTTATATCACTGTTCAATTTGTGCTTAAATCTCTGACAAGCTTTTTACTCCCCAAATTGTAAAGTGCTTCAAAGAAGATGAATATAATGAGAAAGTAACACACAAATGAATAAGGCACAATGGTGACCCTCCCTCACCAACCCTGACTGTAAGAATAGAACACTTCTAAAATTATGATGTAACATTTGTGCTCCTTTCTTCTTTAGTGTTAAAAATAAAAGTCAGCATGGCTTCCTGATAAGAGAGAAAAAACGAGATTATTAAAGAGCAGAACAAAATCTGGTTCAATTACCTGTTGGTGAACGGCAGTCATGAAATCAGCTTCCACCTGTAACAGAGAGCATGCAATGTGAGTATTACAAGAAATCATAAATGACGCATAGCTGACTCAAGCAAGAGTTGAAATGTTTTCTGTGAAGCCTTTAACATGAAACCAGGGTTGAATGGACTGGTGTGCTTAACTTATAGTCTAAACCTGGCAGATTTCAGAATAAAGCTTAAAACTGCAGATCTTAAATCAGGTATGACGTCTTAAATCACACAACACATGGGTTCAGGAAATAAAACATCATTACATGTGCTTTAGTTTAGTATGGGGTTTTACAGCGCTCGCAACTGCATAAGGTCATATGAGCGCTCATTACGTGTGCAAACATACCATGATTCTAAGAAACAAACTATAAACCTTCTTTCATTCCAAGGCAGTAATGCACACTAGAACTTCTGTTACAAACATAAAACAAAAAGAAAATATAACCCCCACAATTATTACAAAAAGAACTAAAAACTGTAGATTTCCAACAAGACCTGGTGCTGCTTCTTGCGTCGTTGCTTCTCCTCTTGTGTTAGGGCTGGGGCAACTTTCAGGACACTTGATCCAATTTTCTTTTTGTGGAGCTTACGGATGGCAAGCTCTGCCTCAATAGCTGTCTCCATTGTAACAAAGCTGAAGATACAAGTTGTAAAAAAAACTTTTAGTTTTACTTTAGTAGAGTTTTTACGGCGCTCGCAACTGCATACGGTCATATGAGCACCAAAAGGTGGATGTCAACAGAGAAGTCTTTACAGGGAATCAGGTTTACTCTGCTCACCTCTCTAGCTTCAACAGCACAAAGTCTGCATCGACTATCAAGGCACCCCGGAAACAGAGGGTCACAAGAGTGTGACAAACATAGAAAAGAAGTAGAAGGAAAATGACGATAGTCAGGATTAGGAAAGAAAAAGCAGCAGTTCCCTGTTGCAGTTCAGGCACAGTCTTGAGCATGACATTGACGAATCAGCCCATTTACAATTCTACTGTGCATAAGAACATGTTAATGTACCCCTTTGGGAATGGCCTAAAGACACTTCAGTCCGTAACACCCCTTATCATTTTATTATATTATATTACAAAAATGAATCCTGCTTTGAGCCTGTGAAAGGGCCTAGAACCAGAATATATTATAAACGTGAAAGACAAAAATCATTGCTCAGACTCAAAGTAGAATAAAAACTTGAATGACTCGAGTATACTTATTCAGTGTGAGAGTTGTAACAACAGAAAGGGCAAGATGCAGTGACACTGAAAATCTGCTAATCTTGAACAGAAAGCTAAAATATAGTGAGAATTTACCATCACCCATCAAATGAAAGGCGAACACTTTAGTTTGGATTTGGTTTTTGAAATAGTCGAGCACTTTATGTATTTTCCCCGGGTCTTCACGGCTTTTTCTGGGGGCGATTTACAGATTTCCTCAATTCCCGAATCTCTGCGATTCTAATTAAATTCCCGGGGCCCTCGGGATTCCCAGGGCCGGGCAGTCACCTTGCACAACACCTATCTATCTAGATACCATTTTCTAAAGCCCCCAACATGCCAGTAACTTGAGGTTGCACTTGGGATCAAAAGCAAGTAACAAAGAATGAGTAATACGCAATAATCTATTTCATTAACTGGCAAGTATTTTATTTTACCTCAAGTAACTACGGATTTAAACAAGTTAGGCAAATCAGTTTTCAGTAAGATATGTTTACTTACCCATAGCCAAGTCTTTGATTTTCTTGACCAGAATGTAGTTTGGCATCTAACACGTTGCCATATTCAGCAAACAAATTGAAAAAACCATCCTGTGGGGAAAAAGATGAAACAGACTTGAGACCATTGTCCGAATAGTGGGCAAACACCTAACCTTTATTTTTAATATACTGTACAAATAGAAAAATCTCTCAGCATTTTCCTTTAAAGACAGTTCCTTTCTTTCTTTTTTCACATTCTCAATTGCTTTACAAACATTTATCAGAATGTATGCAAATCTACGGTGTAAATTGAAATTTAAGGTTAAAAAAATGAGTCTCATTTACTTTAGAATTACATCTGTAGGTTTAACAAGCCCAAATCAAGAAAATCGTAATTATTTTCAACAGCCAAACAGATAACGAATATTTTATTTTGAAGTTGACACAGGTGATATCCTCCCCTCTCGAACAAGCTCCAAGCCCAGATCAACGGATTTACATATCACATCAACTATATAAAACCTTAGCAGTTGCGAGCGCCGTAAAACCTTATACTATACATACAACTATATAAAATCTGTTTTAACCGAAACAAGCAGCATTGCATTCTCTTCGGCATATGCCATATCACCAGGCAAAAATTTCACTTCTGAAATATGGTAAAAAATAAACCCTTACCTGGCCTAGGTCCAAAGGAATACCGGCTGCATAAAGTTTCACACCTCCTTTCGCATTGCTGCAGAAAAACAATAGTCATTCAACATTGACGATACTCATATAATGATGATACTACAGCATAACATCCTCAGATGAAAATTTGAAAAGCATCATTGTTGTTCCATTCCATGCCTTCTCAAAACATTCAGACCATTATTTACCTTAGAGGAGGTGAAATTTGGGGGGGAGGGGGATATATTGATTCTGAAGAGTAAACCACTGTTCAAAAAGTTAACATGGATGACAGCCATTAACATGCACCCATAGCAGTAGAGCAATATAATTCACATAAAGTTTAGATGGCTCATGTGGTCATGAAACAAGAGCATTGCATGACATGCTGTCATTGACAGTGCCTGACTTTGAATTAATGAAAGACTTTCTAATTTCTGTAGACGCTGAAGCTGTACTAAGGGTACTTTAAGAAATACAGTTGACTGGCCAAGGTCGCTTTCTGAATTTATAAGACAACCAACTGCACAAACGGCCACTTTCCATTTCCCCCTTTGCAGTCCTGTCAAAGATCGCCATGTTTCTCCTTGATAGTGGAAAAACAAATGCTATAGCCCTTCAACAACAAATGAGTTATAAACCATCCACACAAGCAGGTAAAAAGTTGTTCCCGAATCCGATCCGGACATTGGGGATTGCCTTGTCAGTGAGACAACTTCCTGGGCCTTCGGCATATAGTGGTAGGGGGGCCAGTTCCTTTCCACGCCGCTTTTTTACTTCCCCAACTACAAGCTAGGTACCCATTACTGCTTGGCGGACAGGAGGGGGCAAAAAAACCCCCGTCCAAACCGAGGCTCGACCCCGGACTTTCTTCTTTGGAGACGAGTGCACTAACCGCTCCGCCACCGCACCCTCACACAAGCAGGTAATATATAATAATCATTTTACCTAGATTTTGTGGTTTAATTTTAACATTACCTACACATTTTCAACAAAACAACTTTGGAAGGAAAATTTTCTGTATTATACCTGGACACAAGGTCTCGGCCAACACCCTGGCTGTAGCGGTTAAAATCTGGATTGTCGTAGTCTCCAGACATCGGATCCCATGAGTCAAAGTCATCTGTGCACATAGATTGTCAATGGAACATCATATCAATTATTTATGAATCATTATATTTTATTAATTGCATAGAATTGGTCATATGTCTATGTTTTTTAATGAACACTCATTGAAAACACTTGTGTCCACTTTCTTGTTTTCACTCCACTCATCAATTATTGTAATGCTTTACTAGCTAACTTATCAAATATCACTTTTCACAAGTTGCGTTTTCAAAATCATGCTGCTTGGCTTATACTAAAGAAAAAGAAAAGGGATCACAATACTCAACTCCCAAGTTAAGAACGTTGTATTGGCTTCCCATGTCAGCTAGAATGTCATATAAATTGCAATATTATGTCATAAATGTGTCAATAACAAAGCTCCCTCACATCTTTGTGATCTCATCCAGATTTATGTTCCATCTAGATGACTAACATCAGGCGATCAGTATCTTTTAAGAGTTCCTATAACAGGAGGTAAAAAATTAGCTGAGAGATCGTTTGCCCACCTTGCTCCATCAGTTTGGAACTCTCTTCCCTAACCCTTGAGACATACAACATCTGACGGAGTCTAAATTTAAAATATCTTTAAAGTAAGACACAATTAATGACATCATATTAATGTCAATAGATTCATGTTCAGTACAATGTTATGTAAATGACTATGTATCCATTTACGTACTATGCAAATTGCATTGTGTACATTATGATGTATTTTTGTAAGTGCTCATTTCATAATGATGTGTAAGCGTGCGTGTGTGATAAGAAAGTAGATGTGTGTGTGGTGTGTGTGTGTGCGTGCGCGTGTGTTTGGCGAGCATGTATGTGCACATGTGTGTGTGAGTGTGTGTAAGGGTGTGTGTGTGCGCGCATGCGTGAACAGTGTTCGTACATGCATTTATGTACAGCGCCTAGAGCTGTGTTCACACGGGAGTGGGCGCTATAGAAATGATCTTCATTATTATTATTATCATTATTAGAATAGACAAAGACATTGTTTGTTTACTCAAATTCTTAGACGTATTTTTGGACCTTACAATGAACAATTTAAAAAAACAATAATACTTTGCATCTTAAAACACACACAAAATCTGAGCCTCAAGAGATATATATGTTTATCTAAATTGCATCCTAATTAATTAACAATTGCCGTAAAAATCACCTTCATTGGGGTTTGGCCGTCTTCTCCTTCCAGAAGACTCCATTCTGTCCTCCAGTAAACACTGTGACTCAACAATCACCCTATGCCTGAAAATAAGCAAGACGTGATACAAATATGTTTAGATCAGGAAAGCCTACAAATGAATTTTTACACTTTTAACCCTCTGAGCCCTAGCCACCAGTACACCGGTGAGCGAGACCCTATCCCCAAGTTTTAGTTTTAGTAGAGGTTTTACGGCGCTCGCAACTGCATAAAATAAGGTCATATGAGCGCCAGAAGATTAGAGGTGTTACAAGAGAGTAACAAACATAAAAAAGATGAAGGGGAGATAAGGACGACAGATGTTTGATAGGAAAGAAGAAGCAAACCACACCACAGCATCCGCCAACCACCCACACTCTATCACCAAACTGGCCCGTCTGGGACAAAACGTGCACAGAAAAACGTGTTTGCTACACAGAACGTTATTGATTATTTTGAAGACCTTCCTGAATTAGATACGGTAATGACAAGGATTACCCTGAGTGAGATGGAATGTGATTCTGGTGAAGATATAAATGTGACAGTAATATGCGTGAATTGCTCAATAGCTCATGGTAGCCTCAGGAGGTCAGGGCTCAAAGGGTTAACAAGGTTAGTTCATAAATTTAAGTTTGATTGGGCAAAGTGAAACTCACTAAAACACTGAAAAGTATAGCTACGGTTAAAATAGAAAAAAAAGACAGAAATTGAAGGTTACTGAGAAAGAGAGAGAGAGATAGAGAGAGAGAGAGAGAGAGAGAGAGAGAGAGAGAGAGAGAGAGAGAGAGAAAGAGAGAGAGAGAGAGAGAGACAAAGTGATGGAAGGACAGACAGATACGCACACACTGTAGGCTAGGACCTCAAGAAGGACCTCAGAATTGAAATGATAATGATGCTAGCCTGACAGCTGTAAGTTGGTAGTCAAATGTAATCAACCAACTAAAAATGGTTAATGTG
This sequence comes from Aplysia californica, assembly GCF_000002075.1. NCBI lineage: Eukaryota > Metazoa > Mollusca > Gastropoda > Aplysiida > Aplysiidae > Aplysia > Aplysia californica. The sequence continues at coordinate 329,013 of NW_004797515.1, read as the reverse complement.
TCCCAAGTGCTCAACATCTCCCGTGTTTACCGGCTACAGGGACAAGAATTAGACTTGTACAAACGCCCACCATGAATACATGTGTAGTTAATCTCGATGTATTTCAAAGCTTTATTGATCATTTTCTTGGGGCAACGCTGAAGTGCATTTTTAATTGTACGGGTATTTCATTTTATATAGTGTAACAGTAACAGCAGCCGATTTTGAATAAACATCAATTGCATTTTCAAGACTTCGAAAACTTGAAAATTTTTGTCCAACAGTGAATTGAGGAGAGGCTTCCTCTATCACTTTGGCATGAGTGTGTGTGTGCTTGATCTAGCTCGGTTTTGTGTGTGTGTGTGTGTGCGTGTGTTGTTGTTTTTTACACTGTTTGCTGTTCAAGGTGTGAAATGGGTTTCCCTTAGGGAGAAGTGGTACCTGCCTAACTCCATAGACATTTTTCCATTATGTACACAATCAGATATACAAAAACAGAAGTTGCGTAAAAAAAAAAAAGGGGGGGGGGGAGACTTCCCCTGCCGAAAAAAAAAAGGGGGGGGGGGGGGGGTTGCAGGGCGTCTCCCCCTGCTGAATTCATAAAATAATGGTTTGTGACTGTTTTCAGGGCCAAAATTGTTCTCAGCACATCCCTAATAAAACAGTAAGAAGTGCTGAAAACAGTCTCAAATGGGTTTGGACCGTTTCTATTTACCGGTGGTCTTTTCACCCTGGCAACTCGGTCAGTTTTTAAAAAACTCAATTTCTGTTTTTGGGACCGATTTTTAGTATAAATGTCTATGGAGTTAGGCTGGGACCACTTCTCCCGAAGAGTGCATGAAATGGCCTTCCCCCAGCCCATCATTAAATAAACGGTAAAGTAGTACTTTACCGGACCACCGGTCGGAACTACTTTCGCTATGGCATTCCTGGTGACTAGTGGCCCGCTATTCTTCCTTCCCGAGCTCCCATACTCCTCAATTTTCTACGTCTTCACCCTTCCACTGCCAACAACCGACTGATGTAGACTCTTACCGGCTTTTTCAGTCATCACGACCATGCCACCGTGCCCTTCGACTCACAACCCTGACACTGACACCTTGAGGCTAATTGGTCAATCTAATCACGTGGTCCACTATTCTATATTTGTTTGCGACTCTGCTAGGCTAGGCCTACTCCTGGTCCAGCAAAGTACAATGGAGGGCGAGAGATGCGGACGAGAGCACTTATCTGCATATTGCAACCCCCTCGGCCCTGCTCGCGACTTGGCGAGTGCTGCGAAGCAAGGCTCGGCCTGTTCCAACTCTAATTATCTAGATCTAGATCTACCCCGATTGTCTACTTATCTCCATGGTCCGTTCATGTTATTGTTTTTATAGCCTATATGTGTGTGTGTGTTTTTTAATTTTATTGTTGCCAGGGGGGCTAGCCCCCTGAAACACCCCACTGTTTTTACATTCATATAGATCTAAATTTAAATCTAGATCTAGATCTATATGATGTAAACACGATTGTCCGCTCATGTTATTGTTTTGCATTTGTGTGTTTTCTTTATTATTGTTTCCAGGTTGCCCCCCTGAACCCCCCCACCTACACACACACACACTGTTGGTATCTGAATCTGATATGATGATTATAACACGGTGGTCCACCAAAGTTAAATCCCCTACCCACCCTCAACCACCACCTCTTGTTCGCCTTGCCGCTGGCTTGCGCTGTGCGCGAAGTCGCCCGCGGAACTACCTTTGGTCAGCACGTAGACGTAGAGAACTATAGAGTGCGTAGTTTGGCGGCGTGCTTAATAATTTATAATCATGGGCCGAGCCGGGTGGTCCCGTGCCGTAAAGTACAATCCAGCCAAATAAACTTGGCTAAACCTGAAACATATCTCAACAACTTATAAGTTATTCTCTGTGCTGTTCTGTGTGTGTCTGTGCTCTAGGCCAAATGGAGCACACCTGATGAGGGGGAATTAAAACCACTTCCCAGCCAGTAATCCCAGTCAGTAAAGAAAGCATCACTTCACTTTCACAACCGCCTGTAGTGTTACTGTTAGTATTATCTGAATCTGAGGTCAGTAGAAAGTGAAAGTAAAATCCAGTATGCTCTCTATATCTATAAATTTTGCGAAAACCTTGGTAGAATAGAACAATAACATTGGTTTTACCTTCACGTGCTGTCGGTGTAGCCTCTCGAGCAGACCTAAAAAAGCCTAAAACTGAAAGTTCGTCGTGGGAAAACGGTAACTCTCCGCTCCGTCGTGATAAATTTAGTGAAATTCGCGGTAAGTGTGCCAGGTACCGATTGCCAAATAATATTTGTTAGAAGACCAATGTTGTAGCTAACTTGACATGGATGTTCGTTCAGGGGACTATGGTTTCGGCCACAGAATTCGGCTCACTTTCCTTTCATAACTTGTTTTTTTATGTTTTTCATAAAAATGCCCCCCCCCTTTCCCCTTTCCCCACCTTTTCTAAACCTTCCTCCTCTTCTCAACGTATATACCCCCCCCCCCCCCTTAAGAGCCCCAACAAGCAAAAATTAAAACGCGAGAACGACAAAACAGGGACTAGATCTAGGTGCGAAGAATAAAAATCAATGCACATCTGAAAGCATACAAATGTGTGTTCGCGTACACACATGTTTTGGCTATGTGTGTGTGTGTGTGTGTTGGGGGGGGGGTGCGTTCTTGTGTACGGTGAGTGCAAGAGAGAAAATCTTGAAATATAGAAAGAGGTGGAGAGAGAGAGAGAAAGGGAGAGATCAAGCGAGAGAGGGTTAGAACAAAAGAGACTAGATTGAACGACAGAGAGAGAGAGAGAGAGAGAGAGAGAGAGAGAGAGAGAGAGAGAGAGAGAGAGAGAGAGGGGGGGGGCGTGGTGTCTGCCTCTCGTACAAAAGGTGCAGAGTTCGTAATCTGACAGCGACGGAAAAAAATCTTCTTTATAATTGTCTGCCTGCACCTCCTTTCCTTCTAGTCCAACACAACTCGTTGCCCATTGGCCATTCTCCACTTCCTAGTACCGCGTACACTTGTAAGCTGGACTTTACGTACGGTACCATTTTTTTTTTTTTTTTTTAAATTTTTTTTTTTGGGGGGGGGGGGAAAAAGGGGGCCCTTTCCCCCATCCCCGCCCCCCCATATTTATATTTCTTTATATACTTATATATATAATTAAATAGTCATTTATTTATATATATATATTTATATATATATATATAGGCTAGTGTAGGTAAGAAGCAAGACAGGTAGACAAAACACCCCAGGGAAAAAAAATTTTGGGCCCGGGGGGGCCCCCCCCCCCCCCCCCCCCCCCCATGCACCACCAGCAAACTCAACTCTTGGACCTTAATTTTTTGTGAATAACAACTGCATCTCTTCTTTGGGATCATTCTATTACTTTTACATTACGTTGGACACTAAGTAATAACCGCGACGGAATTTTTTGATGTTCCTGATTAGTAGGCTACTAGGGAGCTTCGAAGATGATGTCCAAGTTCAGATGATTAAAAAAAACTTCGTCTGGAATCAGAAATGTAGCGAGGTTAGTGGTGGAAAGAAACTGATCCCGCCAGAAATCACAATGTTTGGTTTTAGCTTTAGTAATAGTTTTACTGAACTTGCAACACAAACTGATCGGGTAAGCGCTGAAGATTAGAAGAGTTACAAGAGTGTAACATACAACGAAATGATTGAAAGAGGAGTAGGGGGCTATCGAGGCCAACAGGTTCAGGTGTTCGCCTCTCATTCAATTCGAATTCGGACAGCGACGAAAAATTTTCTTCTCTAAAAATGTTTCCTTTCACATCCTTTCATGCTCTCTAACAATGTTTTATCGGTTGCTTTCGCCTCCGCTTTCTGCCCCCACCCCTTCACCTCCTTTGCCCCCTCCTCTGGGCTCTTGACTCTTTCTGCAGCCTTTCTGCCGCTACTCCTTGGCTCCTTCTTACTGCTGTTTTTCAGCCACACCCCTGATCTTATGGTAGGTATTCTCGGAAAATAGCGAAAAATCTCAGAGGTCCCGCGTGCAAGTTGCGCACGCTAAAAATCAATTGGCGGTCCAAAATCATTAAGAGTAGGCTTCGGCCACCACCTGGGCAAAATCCAAAATTTCCTATCAACTGAAAATGTTTAATGTGTCCAGAGCGCACATACGACCTTATGCAGTCGCGAGCGCGGTAAAAAAAACGTGAAAAAAGCACCCCCCCCCCCTAAAAAAAGCAGAGGAAAGATACAAACCATGAATTTTTTAATAGGAAAGAAGAAGCAAACCACACCAGAACACCCGCCATTAGGCGCTTCACTGTGGCATGCAGGAGACCCGAGTTCGATTCCCGATGAGCAGGATTTTTAGTAATACATCATGTATCTAGTCTTTCTGCAAGGATGGTGTATGACTCATAGTCCGGGTTGGCCCTGACAGCCAGGGTTGAAGCTCACTTCCTAAAATACCGTACTAAATGATATAAATTGTATCGATGTGTGTGTGTGTGTGTGTGTGTGTGTGTGTGTGTGTGTGTGTGTGTGTGTGTGTGTGTGTGTGTGCGTGTGAGTAGGGAGGGGGGATACTTTGTAATTTGTTTTTTTTAAAATAAGGAATCACAGATAATGTCTTCTGCATGCAATCTCTCCGCTTTATGGCACTTACAACACAGATAGGTCAAATAAGAACTAAAGATTAGAATGGGGATGGATGCATGAGGAAAGATGAGGACAAAAGATATTTGGTAGGAAAGGAGTAAACCATACTAAAACGCCCACCAGCCATCTCTTCTGTGTGCAATCGCCATTGTAAATTATGTTTAGTTTTAGTACAAGTTTTACGGCTCTTACAACACAAATAGGTCAAATAAGTGCTGAAGATTTGAGGTGTTACCGGAGAGTAACATACAAAGAAAAGCAGGAGGAAAGATATGATGATAGATGTTTAATAGGAAAGAAGGAGCAAACCATACCATCCAGAGAACTCACCATCAATCTCTCTCTCTCTCTCTCTCTCTCTCTCTGCTCAACCATTACACCACAGATTCAGGAACAAGAGTAAACCACCCATGGAAATCAAACAGAGTGATAACTGAGTTTACCATTACAGAGAAGCATGTCTGAACAAAACTATCATGAAATGAAAAGGGAGAGATGAGAAGAAGTGTGTGACTTTAATTTAGGTAAGAGTTTGATGGCATTTATGACACGACTAGATCTAGGTAAAATAAGCGCAGAAGATTAGAATTATTACTAGAGAGTAATAAGTCCAAACAGTCTTAACGGAATCTCCCCACTCCCCCTTGATATATTCTTCCCTGTATAAAACGAAACCTGTCCAACGCGGAAACGGAAAGAAAAAACCGCTCCCTTCCGAGGGTTTCACCTGTCTAAGACGAAAAATGCTTTGCCCGCTCAGCCCTGATTTGAAACAAAACACGCAAGTTTGGTTCCGCCGGCTCTGAACTTAACGCCATGGCCATGCTGCTGGGCGAGAAAGGGGAGTAGGGGTGCATTTTGGGGGTAGATGTTAGTGTTACCCCATCATGTGAACCCTGATCGATGCAGATGGTCAAGGTAGTGTGGGTGTGAAATCTCGCGACTGACCGCGAGAGCCACTAAGGAAACTTTCCTGTGTAGCCAGATGTCAGAGGTGTGAAATTTGTTTGACCAATATCTGCCGCCATGATAGTACGGCAAGCCGAGAAAAAGAGTTCCTCGAATCGTTGTACATGATGGCAGTAAGGGGTGGCATTGGTCGAATGTGCTTGTTACACCGGTGGGTGGGGCTAAGGATAGAAGCAAAGGAGATGTTCAAACGTTCCTGTTTTTAATAGGTCAAACAGTGGTCCTGAGAAAGGCAAGCACTGGTGGTAATTGGATAAGTAAGACTGACGTATGTCATTATCAGACAGAATAGCAATTGAGAGGTGTGAAGTTTTGACCACTGCTTGCCGATCGGACAAGCGATCCTTGATCCACCGGCTGGGCCTTTGACCTCCCCTCCTTTCCATCTCCCCCTAAATTCCCCTGTCTAAGACTGAAAATGTCTAGGACGGAATTTTTTTCTGGCTCCTTAGCGATTCCGTCTTTCACAGGTTCGACTGTACATGTAAAGAAAAGGCGGAGGAGAGATAAGGACAATGGATGTTTGATAGGAAAGAAGGGGCATACCACATCAAAGCACTCGCCACTCACCCATACACACATAGCATTCGAAAAAGCACAATATCAAAGGAAATGGAAACAAATATTATGCATCATCTTACTGATATATAAGTCCAAGACGACAAAGTGCTGTTTCATGAATGCAGATTTTAATTCTGGAAGTATGCGATTAACATAGATTCTTAGTTGCATCGCTACATTTGGTTTATTCAATGCAGTAGTAATATCACATAAGTTGACTGACAATGTAGAATTAGAATACATGAGAAATTTCAAAGTTCAGTATTATCATCTTACCAGACATGTGACTAGGCACAATTTCATGTGCAGATAAACTTTACATTTTTGGTCTCAGTGAGAAGTAATTATTTGAGTGATAGCACAACTTATCTTACCGTACTTACCAGAAAAACATAATATTTGAAACTTCACAAGTGAATGGAATATACAATTTTCTAGAAATGCTTTTCATGATATGTGGTGACAAATCCCGCATTTTCAGATCTAAATCCCTTCCATAGTACTCTCCACTATTGTCTACTCAAACTGTACATGGTACATTCACAGCTTGAGTTGAGGATGAGTTCTCTGGCAAATATTGACAAATACAGGGTTACATCATAGGGATTGCCATTAAATTCAAAACATACATGCCAATAGTTGCAATGACTTTTTGTTCATTTTAGGGAAACATTTCTCAAATGTCATGTGCCTGACTACTGTCTCACTGTTCAGCTCTTTTCCCATAATATATGTCCTTAAAATGGCGAGGAAGATGAAATAAACAGCAACTTTATGATCCTAAAGCGAAATTATTCTCACAGCAACTGACAGAGAAAATTAAGGATAAAAACAGGGGCAACCGAAACAATACATGGAGAAGCTATCAATGTACAAGTTTAGTTTTTTTTATCTTTTTACCTTAAACACACACACACACACACACACACATCTGTGTATCACCCCCCCTCCCCACTCGCTGAGAAAAAGAGAGCACAGAAAGGTTGATATTTCTTTTCAGGATGTCACTTTAGTTGGCCAAATGTCTGAAACAATAGGGTATGGTGAAAATTAATGAGTCTCTGGTTGTTCTCATAAAAATATGTACAAAGTTTGGTGATACACAGGGCGGAAGCAGTTACTTAGTACAATGTATTTGCTGTACCAAATTTGTCCTGAACTTTCTTAACAAAGTCATTTATTCTCTAAATACACATGTTTATCTCTTTTTTGGATCACATTTGAGTTCATATTGATCTTAAACAGCAATACAATAAAGAAATAACAATCACAGCTTTGGAAAACACATACGTAGACAATACACAACCTTTAGTTCACATTCAACGAAGACAATTTGCTATATATACTCCAAAGGATAATATGCTTCAATTATTTCCACTATAATATGACTCTCAGGGAAATAGACTCATTGTTGGAGGGTTTAGGTATGACTTTTAAAGCTTCTGAAGAACACAGACCATGGCTTTCCCCCCTCTGTCTTTTTCTTAGATGACAGGGGCTAGTCACACACATGAGTGCGAGTGTGTAGGGAAACGGGGGGGGGGCTTAAGAAAAGAGTTTGGTGAGAAAAGAGAACTGGGTGGATGAGTGAAGGTCAGTTCACACCAGGTGGTTTTAGACAGTGTCAGAAATTTAGAAAACAAAACTAAAAGAAAAAGATAAAGTGAAACTAAAAATCCCTTGCAAATGGAGCAAATCATACACACTGAGAATGAAAACTTAAAACAGCATTCTTTCTCACGGTCTTTAACTGGAAACAGTACTCACAGAGTTCTCTTTTTCACAAACAATGACTACGGATTTCAATTTTTTTTCTGCAGATCGGAGGCATGAGGTATTTTCTTCTCAGACAACCATGTAAATTGTTTTAGGAAACATACTGAACATAAAATAAAAACCATATGTTATTTTCAACTGAGAATTGTCATAGTAGAAATGAAACCAGAAATAAGAAATAAAAATCACATTAGCTCTGCTCCGGCAAGTAAACATGCAAAGCTTATTTTGATACCAATAATACTTTTAAAACATGTTTGTAAATGTATTTCATTATGCACGATGAACACAAATTCAGTTAACAAAGATATTGTTAGTGTTTCTAGTACAATGAAAGGATCTCTAGATCTAAGTATGGTTGGTGTGAATAGACTTGATATTGTTAATGTTATTTCCTTAGTTTCCACATGATTGTTAATATACAACCAAGGAAGAAAAGTGGGAAGAATGTTTAATGATCTAGAATCGATGAAGGATATAAACATTTTTCACACATCTCATTTTTAAAACCACACAGTCACAGTCTTTTACATTTTATCATTTGTCCAAGCCCCAGCATGTAAATTATGACTATAGCAACAAATAAAAGAAAGCTGGAGCGCTAATCACAAGAGACAACCAAAAAAGGATCAACAATAAGAAACTCAAGATTTTGTCTCATACAGCCTTTCCATTTTTACTTGTTAGAAAATTATTGATACATTCCGCTCTCACAACTTTCACTCATGCTTCTAGAAAACATCACCTCAAATTACTCAAAAGCACCTGGTGACACAGCAATAACACTACAGCCCCTCACATTGATTCGACCAGTCAACAAGATGAAGGAAGTGCCACCAACATTAACTGTCTTTGGACTGGCCACTGTGGTCTACCATAAAAAACTGATTTCCGCCTGCTCTGAACTATGCGCTAGCGACGTTCAGTAAGATCAGACTCCAGAACTGTACCTCACCCTTGGATGCAGTCTTTGTACGGAGCAGAGGGAGGAAAATGACCAACCAAGAAAACAAAAAAAAAAAGCCTGCTGCATCTGATTGAAAAAAAAAGTTCTGAAAGGCTAGATAAATGTCGAGGTAAAAGAACTTTTCCAACTGTAAATGCCTAGTTTCCTCAAGCATATTAGTTGATCATTAAGATGAAAAACTGGAGCCTGAAAGTGCATTATAGTGAATGGCCTAAGAAAAAATCTAGAAACTACAATGAGAGACCCAGCAAGAAAGAATTTAGAGGAAAACAAGTCCAAACATGTCCACAGCGCAAGTGCTTCAATCAACAGTGGTAGTAGTAAAATTAAAAAGTTGAAAATGACAAAAAGATGACAGAAAATGGACTCCTGTGCTACACTGAAGGACAGAATATGTAACCTCTTAGAGGGGATTTCTCAGTTTGTACTAGAGCTTGTTGTAGCTATCTGAATGTACTTCTGAGCAGATGGAGGAGGAGAAGATTCAGGGAAGCAAGATATTTTTTAAAAAAATAATCATTTTCAAGCTATCAAGGAGAAGGCAGTTGTTGTGATGGAAGTTTACAGCAAGTCTCCGGGAGACAGTTGCATTTAATTTCAGAGCTGACAATACTTAATACTTTTTCAACTGGTCAAGCAGACAAGAATGTCCCCGTTACATACGACCAGAAGCAGTTTCTGGCAACTTGTAGGATGGCCATCGACACATCGGACAAAAATGTTTCTCTCTGTTCAGCCAGGAGAAGATACACGTTTCGTGGAATACATGCCCGCACGGCAGCCCACACAGAACTGTGAGAGGAACATACTCCTCCAGACAGATCACACACTGATGACTTTCCACATAGCCAGGGGGGAATCCACTCGGACGAATCACTAGACCCCTCGCAGCGGTGGAGCTGGAAGGGAAACCATTAGATTGAATAAGAGTATTTAAATTGGTGGAGCTAGACGCGTTAGAAGAAAGAGTGCTGCAGGGGGTGGTGGAGGAAATGGTGCTTACACTGACTCCGCTATTGTTGCTTGTTGCTGGCCTTTCCGAAAGCTGGGCTGACTGTCCTTGGTGAGATGTTCCTAGACTTTCACTGGTCTGACCAACTGGGACTGATTGAGACTCGTTTTTGGTTGGCTGAGTAGGAGAGCAGCATGGTCCTGTACTTAAGTTTTCCTGCATCGAAGCGTAAGGGGGTTTCTGACTCTGACTTTGAGAGGTGACTGAGGATGAATATGCCGCAATAGCAGGGGTGTGGTGGGAACAGCAAGGATGGCATTTACAGTGAGGTTGAGATAGTGGGTCAGCACCTGAGCCTGTTGCTTCAGTTGGATTTGGGGACGACACACTTGCTTGAACCTGGCAATTTCCTGATACTGCAAAGTTCTTTGAAGACTGAAAACAACTGGCGCAGACACAACATATTTCTGGGTTGGAAGTAGAAGATGGTGCAGGGACACTCAAAGTATCCTGGTGAGACAGTTTACAATGGTGAACAGTTTCAGTGTTGTGGGTCGAACTTGCCACACAACATGTGTTTGAGCTAGACGTTTTGCAAATGGTAGTCAGCGTTGAATGCATGCGGGCTGCATTTTCAGCAGCCAGCTTGGCAATGGGCACTGGTGTATAGCGCCAGGTTGGGAGGTACTGTATGTACTCTGATGAAATGGTTGGTTGTAACCACAAAGATGGTTGGGACAGACGTGAGCCAAAAACTTCCAAGCCTCCAATCAAGTCATAGCCGCTGATCCGCATTGGTTCTATGAAGTCATTTGGTCTCAGGTGAGCTAATGTTGCCATGTGGCTAAAGTTGAACCAATCTTCTGCCTCATCTTCATTTTCTCTGTACCTTTTACAAAGAAGAGTTACTGCTACAAGGTAAAGTATAAAAGTGACATAAATGTACAGTGGCCTGTCAAAGTAAAATGCACAGTCACCCCGGAATATTGTGCCTAAATATGACGTACTAAACATTCGTTCCAATTTCAGAAATGACAGAGGCACTCGGTCTAGATACGGCATTTGAAATATACCTATTATTGGTAACCAAAGCATTATGACAATGATATTGTACTTAAAAGTGCACCAGATTAATTTCCTGAATCTTTTCAAAATTCCACAATTAGAAATAAGAGGCTCAAACCAGGACATAATATTTGCAACACAAAAACTTATTATAAACACATCATTAAGGCAAGGGTGGAGAAATTTCAGGAACCTTTCCATACTGGTAAAGGAGAAATGTTCCCCGCCCTTGTGACCATACACATACTTTCCTTCAGCAGAGTAAACAACGTAAGCAGGGAGTCTCCATATCTTTTCTTTTTGCAACACATGGTTCCACAAAGCTAACTTCATTACTGGAGAGTTCAGGTTGACAATGCCAAATTTAACCCGACCAGGAAATTTGACACTGAGAGCAGAGTAGAAAAGAGGAGGACGAGAAGCCTTTGTGAAGAGGACAGCATGAATTTCTGGGTCAAGCGGATCTTTGGTGAAGTTCTGCCATTTGTAATGAAAGGTGACAGGATCAGTAATGTGCTCCAAACGCTCCGCAAGGCGATCCCTAAGCCAATGCATAACAACAGCTTCCCGGACCGGTCCAGAATAGTTGTGCATGGCTATGCTGGCCTTTTTCTCAAACTGGCTTGGCAGAGCAAGCAGAAGGAAAGGGGAACGCCAGCCTTTTTGGTCACAATACCTGAGCAAGAAGAGAAATAACAGGTAGATAAAATGATGACAGGAAAGATTATTTAATGCTACAAACAAATGATGGTGATAATAAAATCGAGAAGAACTTCAGAGTGTCAATATTCAATAATAGGTACACAACGAAATTATAAATAGCTATTTGGTGCTGGTTTAACTGATGGTCTACCACGATATGATGGACTACCGTAAGTACCGCTCGATTGAAATGGTCTACCTGCCCTGTAGGGACGTAGTAATGACAGTGTGCTGGGGGCATTAGCATCAAAGGCAGTGCTATTTATAGCTGCAGTATGTGGGTAAGTGGATTGCTTCATTTTGAGCTGGTAAAGATGATTGGCAAGTGAACAGCAACAGCAAAAGACCAGGCGGGAGGATGTGAATGCCCAGGCATTGGATATGTTAGATTTTGAAAAATTTAGAGGTGGTAAACATTAGGATTGATAAATCACCAAGCGTGTACAAACTCAGAAGAAAAATGTAAACTGATACTTGTCAGAACTCCCAAACCTGTATATATTGGTAGACCAACTAAACCAGCCCGGCGGTAGACCACCAAATAGACCAGAAACATTGTGCTAGACTGTCAGCTAAACCAGTAAACCAGTACCGGGCTTTCTATTCCCCTGACTGCAACTCTCGACAATACAGATGACTGTTTACCCCAAGTTTGAATACAGCACTTCAAGAAAGGGTAAAGGTCACAAGTCAGGAAAAGGATCAAAATGGTACTAGAATAGCATCACAGTAAAGATGATAATAAACCATCTAGATTTTTCTCTTTGTCACCAGCTCTTACTTAATTATACAAGATGAAACGGAAAGTAGCCATGAACTTCGGAGAAATAACCCATATAGTAGAAGTTTAACGGATTACCCATCATAGTACATAATGAATCCAGTTTCTTTTCAAAAATTCTTAAAAAATAGAGATGATCAAGAAACCTGACAGAAAAACAAGGCTGCAAGAAATTCTTCACTTCCAAATAGTGCATTTTTTTGACAATGGGTGATGAAATCCACCACAAACTAAAACTGATAACGCTTACCGTATATCAAGCGAACAGTCTAAAAGACCAGTGTGAACACCAAACTTCGAAACTTTTCGCCTGACAGCCTTCCATCTTGCATCTCCAACAATGCGCAGCTGGTCTTGATGTAACACAACTTGAACCAGCCACACGCTGTCTTTGGCATCCTCCACCTTGTAGAAATTACGATGAAAATAAAATTCTCACGGGCAACACTTTAAAAAATGAAAGCAAAGAGATCTTGTCATGAGTATAGTAAAACTCTATTGCAGCAAAATCGATGGGGATTACAAAATAAACTGTCATCACAAATGACATAAGATTGAAACAAGTCAGACTTGGAGAATTAATAATAATGCAAATAATTTCAATCCACCTATTCTCACACAATACAGCTCTACGTGCTTTACAATATCTTCATCTTGACACAAAATACAAGTGAATGAACGAGCGTACAGACGCTCTTTAAAATAACACTTACACATTATCAGAAATTCATACTTTCACAGTAAAATTAATGATGATATGCATATTACACCATGAATACAAGAGTACTATGAATTAAGCATTTAAACTGATATAAAACTGCATTACATACACTCATAGGTAGATCTACAATATAAATTAACCTCTACTAGTTTTAGTAGCCTATATTCTCTTGTACCAATAAAGAGCAATATCTGAGATAACATGAAAATGGGGTAAATAAACGTAAAGAGAATCTCGAGCTTACCTAAAAAATAGGTACTCTCTCTCTCTCTCTCTCTCTCACTTTATACTATTACGAATACTAAAACTAAAAGTAATAAATCAAGAGCAGACACCGGGGAAAATGGAGGACAACAATAATAATAATATAATCTTGACTTGTAACACTCTCGAGCATTTATTTTCTTTTCCTACAAATCCTAAGAAAAAATAAGAACAGACAAGTACTACAAACCTGCTCAATAAAGTGAGCCCCAGAGGTGAAGTTCGTCTGGACAACAGTTTTCTCTTCGGCAGTTGCAAGTTCAACCTCAGCACTTGTTAGCTGACCTGTTAAAAAATTATTTTCAATGTATGTGCCCATTCAACTATATCTGTTCAACTATATAAAGCCATGGTTTTACGCAAAAAAAATTCTGAAATTATGCAAACTGAGCCCAAAAATGTGAAATTATGCGATTCTGTAAATTTTAACAAAGAATGATAAAGGAAAATAATCAGAAATTATGAAAAAAAATGATCAAATTTTGCTAAATTATGCGGGGTGCATAAAACCACGAGGACAGCTATACGCACCATATAAATTAAAAATTATAGCTTTTGCCTCGTCCATGAAGGAAAATCTGGCTCACCCCTACTCAAATCGATGAATCCAATTGGCAGTGTATGGTATTAAGCTTGCATGAAATAACATAAAATAGTAATGATAATAATTAATAATATTTACATAGCACCTTATCCCAAGACAGAGTTGTAAGTGCTGCAAAATGCTAAACTATCACTCGTAAATGACAAATCAAAGGACAGAAAATGCACATGGCGAGACCATTTAACAACACACACGCAAAACTCCCAGCCCCACAGATATTCTCAAATGACACAAAATTCACTACCAGAGGATGGTGTTGAACAAATGTGCTTTTACACTTTGTTAAAAAAAACTCTCTCTCTCTCTCTCTGATGATACAATAAAAAACATTTGTTTTGGAAGAGAGTTTCAAATTTTAGAGGGCATACGAAGAACACTCCCCCCCCCCCACCCCAGCATTTGCGCTATAGCAGTTAGGCACTTCACTATCACATGCAGGAGACCCAAGGTTGATTCCTGAGTGGGGAGAAATTTTAATGAGTATCTTGGTATTTCTGCTGATATTTAGTACCCCTCTTAGCCTGGGTTGGCCCTGACGCGCAGTGTTGAAAACCTACTTCCTGAATCTAAACTGTGTTGATGAAACAATTATAAAACGCCTACATTAAAAAATAAATAATCAACCTTACAGCAGGTGAGATTCTAATCTGCAGATCTCTTTAAATAAATGTCTGCCTAATCTGTTTGGCTCAGTAAAATCTTTTGGAATTTGTGGTGCTTCGTTGTTCATACATTTGTGACAAAAAAGAATAATTTTGTCAACAATCTTGTAGCCAATGTAGCTTTATTAATAAAGGTGTAATGTGTTCTTCTTGGGATTTTCTAAAAATCGACTGCCAGCTCTATTTTGAAACCGCTGCAGTCTGTTTTTGTTTTTTTTTAAAAAGAAAATAGTCGAAAAGTCTCAGACAGGCAGTATAAAATTAATAAATAAAGTAGCATCTAGAAAGGAACCCAGTCATAACACTTAAAAATGAGTAACTGAAAGTCAGTGTCAGTTAGAGTTTGTAATAAGTCAGACTAGTGCACCATTGTAGCACACTGACGATTTGGCAATAATATTCACTCTACATCATTATAATATAAATGCAGCTTCCCTTGCCAAAGCCAAGTGCAGAGCAAAAAACAGTTTCCATTTAATCTGATTGGAGCCTATCTTTGCTCATCTGTTACATTACAAATCTAAAGTAAAAAGTTTTAACAACGACCCCAGCTGTCATGACTTTTCACAGAAGAAAATGAGTTTTTAAAAATCACATTTTAAACTAACAAAAAATACCCCAACAATTGTGAAGAAAAAAAGGATCTGAAAAACAAACTTGATCAAAGAACAATGAAGGTGTAAAAAGTGAACTAACAATATAAGAATTAGTAGAAAAGTATAACATTCTTTACCAGAAGATTCCACCAAGCTGGTCAGCTCCGACTTCTCCACCACATGCTCATAGCTGACGCCTCTCTGCTCTAACAAGGCTTTCAGCTTTGCCACAGACAGAGCCATGGGGTCCAGCAACTGCCGAGACAAGACTCCTCCGTAGCCTACTTCACACCATGACAGAGCCTCCAGCACCCGGGACAAAACGAAGAGCAGGAGGATGTAGGCCATCAGCAAGAACACTTTGAGCCACATTTTGAGGTTGCTCCACAGCCAGGCTGTGCCTCTACAATAAGTTTAGTTACTAGTAGAGTCACAATGAGCCCTGCATTGAGGCACAATGCTACTCTGTGTTGGACATGCCGGAGCAAACTGGCTGTGGAAAATAAAGCATTTCTGATAACATATCACTGGACACCATTCATTAAGCGCATTTCTAATAATGCATTATTGAACTTTCATGCATCAGTAGGCAATTTTCTCCCCAAGCCAACAAGTTATGTACCAGAAAAGCAAGTGCAAGGGAATAATAATATTCTCCTGAGACCCTTAAGAAAGCATATATCTGATCTTCTCTCTTCAACAAAGGCACATTAGGGTTGTCAAGTACTCAACATTGAAACAAACTTAGATTTAATTATTTGAAAAAAATAATTTTTGTTAGCTCTCCCACTCCCGCACAATTATTGTTTTTACTCTGACACTACTAAGTGGCAGCAGTGGACATGATGGAAATAGTCACAAAAGTACCAGGGTTCTGGCAATTTTTCTAGTTTGAAACACTTAATTCATGCTTGATGGATTCAGGTAAGAAGGGTTACATGGATTAGGTGTTCATGAAGGAGGGCTACATTACTGTGCATAGTATCCAAGGGCCCTATAGATGTGTCTCTAGTCGCTTTGTTCTTGTATGTTCATGGTCTGGTGTTGTATTTTGATTCTACACAACATATCTTACGATCTATTCTCAATTACAGTTGTGGACTTTCCAAAAAATTTAAGTGAAAACATATCACAGCACATTTCATTGGTGAGTTTTTTTAACCCTATCCGTACGTTACTGTCATGTTTTACTATCGTATCCATACGACGTGGGGAACTCTGTGCCACCACTTTCCAAAGAGGAAATTAACTCTTAAATCCGAGTCGTACGCTTCGCACAGTGGTCTGTCAAAATGATTTTTGGAGAAATACTGAAAGTTTCAAAGAGATCTTCCTACTAGAAGTATTTTAAAATGTGAATAATACAACCCCTGGGGTACAAAATGACCCCAGAGCAAACGGATAGGGTTAAATAGAAAAAACAGTTGAAACAAAAGTGCTTTGATAAAGTTGAAACAACTATTATAAAGATAAGTAATTGAAAACATTATTTTTACTTCATTTTGTCTCTCTACCGGATTTATTTTAAAAATTTTTTATCATCATATAAAGTAGAGATAAATAATCTGAGTAAGAGCAGACCTTGCCCGATTATAGCAGTACACACCAACTAAAAAAAGAAAAAATAGCACATATAATGTTTAGAATGGACCTCTTTCTCAGGCAGAAAATAAATAAAGAGCTAAAACTAGAGCGAAAAATCAATTTTTCATTGGCATTGCAATGCTACAAAAAATAAATGTTATATGCCTCTATTTTCCAGGAAAATCCCTGCTACATGTAGCCCAGTAAAATCTGTTGCAAAGGACTGGTGTTCTAGCATAGGGGGCGTATACCCCATTGGTATTAGCAGCCAAAGCATTGGGGCTCAAGGACCCATAACCGGAACACGCAAGAGGATTTTAGTGAACCACTTAAAGTGGTTCTCTCTGTTCTCCATGGTAACAGTGTGCAATATGGTGCATGTCATGTGTAACAGATGAAGATCTCGGCATTCTTCGTGGCTGTGGTTTCGAAGTTGGTGGCAGCACGCCAATTGTAAGCAACCAGGGCGTATGGCAATAGATCGTCATTATATTGGCCTGGTTGCTACAGCATGTGGAAACCACCGAGTACGGTGTTCTTGGTCCTCAAACCCTAGTCAGCTGGGATTGTGAGGCTCTGGTGGTAAGGCAGTTTGCCATGCAATAGCAAGAACCATGAAAATTTTTTTTTGCTTTAAAGCCAACAAAACAATGTGCATATGATAGCCTTATCTCTGCTAAGTAACACAGTTTTTGAATTTTGACAATTCGTTCATAAATAAAAAAAT
>NW_004797515.1:305426-309946 GCF_000002075.1 Aplysia californica | reverse complement strand
CCGTACGAGTGAATGAAAATAAGGCACTGTGAAAAAACGGGTCCGGTAAAACAAGCCCGCAGCGCCTATACGGGAGTCCCCGATTTCGGTCACACTTATCGGCGCTGCGTGGGCCTTGCTACATTCAATATGGATGGCATTCATTCTGACAACCTCCTGCATTTAGATCTAGATACTAATCTGATCGCCTTGTCTTTATCTCGCAATCAGATATATTGTACCTAGGCGAGAGAATGAGTCTGATGTTTGCGCTGCTCTTTCTCATTTGAAAAAAAAACTTTGCAGTTGCAGATCGTCGAACACCTCAACCAACTTAATCGTCAACGTCAACTCAAACATCTGTTTAAATTATATCTATCCTTTCCCTTTTCTTTGTCGTCCATCCCCAAAGCCACAAGACAGTGTAAACTTTAATTCCTGAAATTATTCTATTTCACTGGAGAAATAGTCTCCTTTGTAGATGTATTGAGTATTGGTCTCCAAATATACAACCTGGTCTAGATCTAGTATCAGTAATTCTAACTAGCCAGACATGGAAGAAAGTGGCTATTCTCACCCGCCCGGAAGTTCTCGCAAGATCAACTCCTCCCCTCTCCTCTCTCTCTCTCTGTCTCTTTCTGAATACTGTCTATCGGTGTTGACGATCAAATTGACCAAAACAAAGTTAAAAAATGATGTTAAAACACAAAAGTAAATAAATTTGGTTGTCTACAAAGATGCTACTGCTATTTAACTTTTCGAATCGAGCCGAACTACGTGGGTCGCCATTTTGTTATGCCCGGAAATTCTCGCACTACTCCTCTCTCTCTTTCTCTCTCTCTCCACTGCCCACAGACAAAATTGTACGCTTTTAGTATTAGTAGGCTACAATTGTAATGGAACGTTTGTTCACGGCACAGAATTCAACAATTTTTCTGTTATCACAGTGTAGAATTCTGTAGTTTAGGGTGAACGCAAAATTTGGTGAACGTGCACCGGGTGAGAATAGCCACAAGACTCGCCTGCACTATTCTCACTCCGGGTGAGAATAGAGGTGGCCGACATGGAAATGGAAAATAATCTGAATTCTGAATCAATGAGATGGCAGATCAAATTTTAGAATTAAAATGCACATTGAGACACTGAAAAACCTGCAAACACTGCGTTTGCACCAAATATTAACCTAATAAAATCCCAAGTCATTGTATCAAAATCAGACTACAAAAATTGCAGACGACCCTTTACCTAAAGCCAGCGAACAACTGCGTCAACAGTGAAGTCGATGTCCGACGAACTTCCAGCAAGACGGAAGTAAACGTAGCAATGTTTATTGTTTACAAATGGTCAAATAGTATCGATACCAATTTTTACACTGTAAAGATCGTAGTGTACAATTTTTGTTTCCAGTTACGAATACCTCTTTCGCGGAATTTTTCTTTTCTTTTTTAAACTGCGGATGCGGAGAATGAATGATCTCCGAGACGAGCATAATTTATGCACGTCTCGATGATCACCCTTCCTTTCGGTCTCACTCTCTTCTGTCTCCCCCTCTCTCCTCTCTCTCTCTCTCTCTCTCTCTCTCTCTCTCTCTCTCTCTCTGCCCCCCTGTCTTTCGCTCGTCTTTTAGCCTAGTAGAGTTATCTCATTTTAAAACTAGATCTAGTGCCTAGTGCCTGATATATATAAATCTATGAGTTCTGATTATTGCTGTTTCGAACCAACTAGGACGAGACGGAATTGTGATTTCTCTGAATCTTGATATGTGGTCTCAAACGTACAAAGCAAATCCAGACGTTGACAACCCATCAGAAAATGAAGTTAAAGTAAATAATATGGCCTGATATTATACCACAATTTGTCTTTCATTAATTTAATTTCCTTTCATAAGGAACAGTCAGTATTGGGGGCAGAACGATTAATAATTTACGTTTTGCAGACGACACAGACGGCCTTGCGGGACAAGAGCAAGAACTGGTCAGCTTAATAGACCGTCTTGAAAAGACCTCCACAGTCTACAGCATGGAAATCAGCTCTGAGAAGACCGAACTGATGTCAAACAACAACAAGAACATCACAGTGGACATCCAGGTCAACAACCAGAGGCTTGAGACTGTACGCAGCTTCAAATACCTGGATGCAATAGTGACCATAAATAATCTTCCGAATAGCGCAAACTTCAACAACATTGATCAAGTGAAAACCATATGGAATGACGGAAATATCACCATCAGATCAAAGATCAGACTGATGCGTTCTCAGGTCATGTCAGTATATTTTTTATGCATGTGAATCCTGGACCTTGAATGCAGACCTTGGAAGACGGACCAAAGCTATGGAGATAAATGCTTCAGAAAAATCATTGGTGTCTCATACAAAGATCACATCACAAATGATGAATTCAGGCAACGGATCAAAAATGAAATTGGACCACATGCTGACCTTTTCACCCTTGTCAGGAAACACAAACTGCAATGGTATGGACACATCACCCGTTCATCTGGCCTTGCCAAGATGATCAAGCAAGGCAGCGTCCTGGGAAAAATAGGAGCAGAGGCAGCAAGGAATGGACAGGCCTGGAACTCAAAGACACACTCAGAAAAGCTGAAGACCGGAAGGAGTGGATAAAGCTGGTAGCCAAATCTTCAAAAGCACCCCGACGGACATCCAGTCTACGGGGTAGGTGAAGGTGAAGGTGGATTTCATTTAGTTTATGCCTGTCTTACCTGTCTTACCTGTCTTACGTGTCCTGGGCAAAACGTCATTGCACACCGGACAGGTCGAATAAGTGCTCAGTTCCCCCCAGCACTAAAGCACGCAAAGTATCCATACTGATTGTTCCGGTGGCAGTCTGATTATTATGGTGACGTCTTTCCTTTCCAGATAATCGTTCCTTTCTTCCTTCTCCCCTCTCTATCCCCATTTCCCTCATCCTAATGATTTCGTGGTGTTCTGCTGTCTCCCTGTCTTCTTCATCCCGTAACTTTTCCCCAGGGGTCTTCAACGTACTTCTCCTTTGTCAAACTTCACCTCACCATCGTCCATCAGCCACGACACTGCCTGCCAGCCTCATTGCCCTTCACTCCAGAGTGCCCAGGACATAATATCCACGTGATAGCTCTAAGTGATGAGTTTTGTATTGGGTTCACCCATTCGCCCCGAAGCAGCCCTTTTTCAACCCTTGGCAGGATGATCTGGGAGTCTGTGACGAGATGGGTAGTTCTTGGTCTTTTATTTTGAAGCCAGCCAAACGCTCTGGCGCTCTTGTTACGGCCTTAATCTCCATCTTCATTTTCATGGAGATTAGTTTATGCACTGATAATAAACGATTCATGCATCTACTGTATAAAGGATCCGAGAAGGCTACACACTCTACATGATTAAATTGCACCTGACAAAAGGCTGATTCTCATCACAATTAAGGTCTTGCTCTCTTCCAAGATTTAGAATATCTTCCAAAATTTAAAAATGGCTTACACGAATGTACACGGTCTCTTGATTGACTTGGTCAAAAATATTATTGGTCTAGAGATCTGAGCATAGTTCAAGTCCGATTTGTAAAAAAATTATGCATGCTTTGCAGAGTTAACACCTGAGCTTGTAATGTGAAATTGATTCTCGCCTTTTGTATACCCCCCCCCACAAAAAAAATAAATAAAAAAAATCCCACCTTCACTGCACCTATGTTTAAAAAAACAACCTGTTGACACAAAATGTCAATGTTTTCTGTTAGGTAAACACTTAACATTTCCACATCTACCGTTTTTCGAATCTATCTTTTGTGCACCTTTTTATTTTTGACGTTGAGATGCTTTCTTAAAAAAAAAAGAAACAGATTATAAAACAAGGCCTGCTAGGTATCATCCAAAACCCAACCCATAAATGTCATGCCTTTGTTAAAATTTGCATTTCAAACAACGAACTGATGGTTCATGTAATCATATTACTTATTTTGTGGAATGTTGTGTCGAATAGACGAATTCGAACGAAGTGTTCACTGCAAGGAAACTGAGCAAAAGCCGTTTTAGGAGAGGTTTTGTGTCGAGATTCTACTGGAACACGTACCCCCCTCCCCCCACCATTTCTCTTCACTCAAACTACACTGTTTGCAACTTTCAAAGCATATTGGTCCTGGTAACCCAATTACCCCCCCCCAACCCTTAAATAGAAATACACCACATGTTCTCTCTCTCTCTTTCTTAAAGATCACTCTTTTTCTTCCAAGCTTATCTCTTTCAGTCTGACCTTTTGTTATTAAAAAATGAAGCCCGTAAGTCTGTACTGTCATCTATTTGCATGTACGCTGAACAACAATTTGCCCATTGTTTGCAAGTCCGCTTGTCGGTCCAAAAGTCAGTATGTTTTTGTGGTCGAAGCTGTGCTTAAGAGATAATTCATCTTTCTGTTTGCATTTGCCTCTTCGCGTTTGCTCGCTTGTCTACTGGTTCGTGCGTCTGTTTGTTAGTTTATTTGTTTGTGTGTGTGTATGTGTGTGTATGTGAGCGGCCGCGCGCTTGTGTGTGTGTGTGTGTGTGTGTGTGTGT
>NW_004797515.1:301485-305326 GCF_000002075.1 Aplysia californica | reverse complement strand
ATCACACTCCGAGGGATGTTGTAAACATGTTTTTCCCCCCTTCTTTTTACTAATATACATGTCCTAACTTTCAGATTTCATTGTGTATTCTGACTTCTGCTATTATTCCAACTCCACTGTTTCGATAAACCAAGTTTTTGGTGGCCCTTCGATTTGTGTTTTCACGTTTTCCTTCTATTTCATGCTCTCCAGAGGCTCCAAGGCCCTCCAGAAAACCCCCGAGTTAAAAAAAAAAATGAGTCTAATTTTTTTTACTTGTATAGGCTAGATAATTGCCCGTTATCTTCTTATCAGGTTGTGCCTCCTGCGATTTTGAATTTATGATATTTTTCCAAAAGAGGAGTGAACCATCTTACAGTCTTGAAAAAATATCTAAGCCTAGCTTGAACTCGATTTCACAAGTTCTCAGTATCGTCGTTAGGATACCCAAACAAACCCTGTTACATGTCACGTGACGATGAAATTATTCCATTACGACCTAATAAACTAAGAAACATATTCTTTCATAGCAAGAATTACACATAAAAACGGGGGTTAGTTTCTTTTTTTAACAAAGATTTCAATTTCAACTACACCTAAAGAGGTTATTACATTTTTTAAAACTACATCTGGTTTTTACGACTTTGCTTTATTTATTTATGGCATACACTTGGCCACTTGCAGAGTGATGCCCCTTTAGGTCTGTTTTCCTTCGTTTCTTGACGTGGACGAGGTGCCCAATAATTACACCGATTGAAACTGAAACAGTTAGCAGTTGTGGATAGAAATGTAACTTTTCATATTTACTGAATTATTATTGTTGGATAAAGATCGCTGATTTGTGTATCTTTTAGTAGTATGGATGATCCGGGCTGATAAAATTGTCACCGAACAAGTAGCAGGAGGAAGAAGTTTCACAGTGATTTGATTCTTGAGTGTGAGTGTGAGTGAGGAGGTAGATCTATCACCGGGACTGGCACTGCCACCAGTAGCCTTAAATCTTGATCTAGCACACTACAAGCGAGGGTAATTCAGTAATGGCGTCTGGTTATAAGAAGGGAGCACCCGTTAAGGCATCCAGTCGTACTGGTCGTCACGGGGAGAGCGATTCCAAGGCATGCAGTCATGGCGCTCAAGTGCAGAATGTGAAAGCGGCAAGGGTCTACGTCTTTGGAGATGATGATATTGCTGAGGAGGAGGAGACTGTGGAATTCGAAATGCGTTCTCGTGGAAAGGGCAGTTCAACGCCTGGAAGTACAACTTTCATAGAAGAGACACCACAAGTTCAGTACTTTGAGAAGGAGATTCAAGATGGCGAAACTTTGCAAGCAATCGCTTTGAAATATGCTTGCCAGGTAACTTTGATTTTAATGATATTAGGCATTAACCTTGTGGTCTCTTCCTTGATGTGTTGTCTTGCTTGAACTTTCTGGTTGAATTAAGAAGAATGTAGATCTAATCTAATTTGAAACACGGGTGAAAGTCTTCTACTGTCTCAGTGTAGCAATGCCAATCGGGCTTTCCGCGCAGCGAAAATTTGGTCCCCGTTTGCTGGCGATATTGCGGACCCGGCCGAAGCGTAGGTGACTTACTTTGTCAACCTCGGTCTGCTCTATTTCCGAACCAATCCGAATGAGACTCGGCACCCAATCAGAAAATAGGGCAAACTAATGATATGGACGTTGAAGTTCGTACACATAAATTAACCTCTATACTTAGGGTGTCGGGTACACTTTCGTATCGGGTACACCAAAAACTATATAAGGAGTTTGAATTTCAACGCCGAGATGGTAATAAACCTATCTATCCTCTATAGTGTGCTCAAATTTGAACCTTCTGTGTCAAGTAGTTGTTTAGACCCGATCGTAAATCTACGACTACCCCCCTATCCAAAGCGGCTTCGCACGGAGACCGGTCATTTTCCCCTCACTATTGCGGCAAATGTATGTGACCTACAAATCCCTGCATGACTATTCCGGGCCCGTTCATTGGTCACTTGAAATAGGGCAATGGCGGGCGCTCGCATCTGGTTGTTTTTCTCTCTATTCCCCTGTAACATCACAATGGGGGTATTCCGAGGCGAGGTTATCTCGTCTCGGGGTGTTTGCGTCTCAACGGGGTAAAAAAATTTTTAATTGTACGGCATGCTAGATTGAATTAACTTATCTTTTACGGTTGGCAAGGTCTAAAGTCATCATAAAAAGCTTTGCAATTATTTAGTCACGCTGCCGACATATATTCTTAAAGATCCCATGTTGTGATATGATGCTATAAATAAAATGGACTCATCCCGACACCCCTTTTTCGCAAAATCGTAATATGTACACCAACATTTTAATTATAACAAAATAACTACGAAATGGGTAGTAAATCTGACTGCAGAAATGATTTCTACACCCAAAAACACATCGGGTAGCCAAGTTTCTCTCTAACACTCCGATTAGTCACCGAGATTCGTCGATTTTCTTACAAAATCTGCTACTGCGTGGTCCACTTTTTAGGAGGAGTATTTTCCTATATGTGGGTCATCCATATTTTGCCGACCTTTACAACTCCATAACTTTTTTATTTATGAACCGATTCTTAAAATTCAAGAAGCATAATTCTTAGAATTGAAAATTCTTTCTTAGGTACCAAATAAAAAAGGGCTAAAGTGAAAATTTAAATTTTCATTGGCATTGCTACTCAATGTGGAGATGAACGTTCAGTCTTATAGACTTGATTAACTCTTGTCCTGCTACTCAATGTGGAGATGAACGTTCAGTCTTATAGACTTGATTAACTCTTGTCCTGCGTCTTGTGCTGAGATGCGAATCTTATCAGCAACATATTACGTTGGATGTTCCTGGCGGGCCGCCGGGGTCACTCAGCGTGTGCTGTTGGTATACAGTGAGCGGCACTGTATGTATGTTTTGGACGTGAATACCGAGGGAGTGTGTTAATCGATGATGAAAATAACGCTCTATCTTTTATAGCTTTGTATTTTTAACGTGTTACTAACACATCATGAATAACCCCCTCTCATAAGCTGATAAGACATTACGAGTAGTTACACCCGTTCGAATTATAACCCTTTTAGATGCTCTTGTTATTATATTACGAATGATCTTGGGTTCGAAAGGGAATTAATTTAAGTCAATTTCCTAATGTTTTGCTCTCAATTTGTTCTTTTTACCTGCTAATGGTATTAAAAACTATCAAAAGCTTGTTTTTTACAGGTAATATAATTTCATCCAAAGTCAAGCTCATTTGAAAGATTTTGTGTATAGAGAAAAATGGAAGTCTTGTTTCCTGACTATCCTTTCGAGCTCTTCATTTCTAAGTGGGTCAATTTGTTCTAATTTCAATTGACAAACACCTAGAACTGCCAACTTGGCGTGTTTTGAATGAGAACCAATGCAGGCGGTTTTAGAAAAGTAGGCCACACGAAAACGCACACAAAATCATGCAGACTGACGCACACACACTTAGGCTGGTCCCAGAGTGGCTCTGTAGGTCTGACCTGCAGCTCGCCTGGCTCGCACTGTGCAAATGAATGTATACATTATCGTGTGCTTAAGCAGCGTCGCTGTGTCGTCTGTTTTTTGTCAGCTGAGCTGCGCGATGCGTCAGACATGCTATTCAACAGTGTTGTAAAAATGGCGGACATGTGTCGCCTCGCTTCGTGTTTATTTTCGATTGAAACTCTTCACAGATCATCAAAATCAGCAAGAAGTAAGTTTTAAATTAGGTGCTTTACTATTAAATATTGATGCTAGCATCAACACATGACCATAAAATCACCCAGAAATGCACTTTATCATACTTTGAAACTTCGAATTGAGAGGTTGACCTAGTTTCAACTGTTGTTGTAGGTCTAGGC
>NW_004797515.1:285107-299122 GCF_000002075.1 Aplysia californica | reverse complement strand
TTCTCTCTCTCTCTCTCTCTTTTTGGACCCCTTGTGATTCCTTCTTTGACAGGTTTAACTGTAAATAGAAACCAAACTTGTAATTTGTATCAGTGTTTGTACACTTTTTATGAATTTTGTTCTATTTAGTATAGTTTTTAGACACAATACACAATATACACATAGTTCTTTCAACAATGGTTAAAAATGGATGAATTGCTTTCAAATAAACATTCAAACTTTTTCATTTTGACAAAACGTTTTGGCGATTTTACATTCCTTTGGAAAATTTTATTTGTTGCAGGTGTCGGAGCTAAAAAGACTCAACAATTTGATACAAGATCAAGACTTCTTTGCATTGAGAGTTTTGAAAGTGCCAATGACCAGATATGGCATTCTGTCAGAGCAAGTGGCTCGTGGAGAGCTTGGTATTGATCACAAGCAGCTTTCACAGCATGCCAATGGGGCCATGTTTGCTGCTCATTCAGGTGCGGACATGTCGAGCAGCTACAGGGATGAAAGTGACTCTCAGCATGATTTCAGTGATCCGGATATGCAGTTGAAAGTCATGAGAACTCTGAGCATTCGGGAAAACTTTTCTGAGGAAGGAAGAGAGGCTGAAAAGTTTCTCCGAAAAATGGATGCTGACCTGAAAAAACTGAAACAGTCTTCCACCAGATCCTCAGATCAAGAGTCATTGAACGAAGTGATCTCCATGTTGACCAATAAAAGCATTCACCCTCTTCAGACGAGCAACTCTCGCCGTATAACGAATGGTGCAGACTGCGGGCTTACCTTCAGGAATATTGTGGTAGTGTGTGTAGCTGTGGCCATTATTGTGCCCCTGGTTGTAGGCCTTGTGACATTGTACTATGGGCATGACTCAGAGTCTGGTTCTTGATAATGGTTCAAGCTCGTTTTGTCTTCCTTATTTGAGAACATTGTGGTTTGTGCCTTCCACTGGGAATAGATTATGAAAGAAAGGTGGAGTGCTTTTGTGTGTTGTTACCATGGTCATGGCAGGTCCAAGAATTCTATGCTGTATACTTAATTGGATACTTTCAGTTTTTACATGGCTACCTGTGGGCTGAAACATTTTATTGTACAGGTTGAGGATGTTGTTGTAAATGAAATGAGCTTTACTTGCAGATGGAATCATTTCTAAAGTGTACGCAAGCAGCTTTTGTTGCCTTTGTCAGTTTCTGCTGAAAGGATGGACTGCTGTCTGTGGCTGAGATATTAGTGCTTGGAAGAATTTTGGAAATGTTTTCTGAATCATGTACACTTAAATTGGTTTTTCAAAGATGGAGGTTTTAAATTTCCATTGGTAAGATGGGCCAACATGGTGTGGAATTTGTGTTTATTGGATTTTTAAGCATGATGCTGAAAGATATGTAATGTTCATTCGTTTAAATTTTTTTCTATGAAAGAAATTTCCTAGCCAACTGATAGCCTTTAAGGCAAGGTCTGATTCTCACTGGTGTGAAATGACTCTTTGTGGTTGATAGATACTGCTCCAGGGACTCTGGTGTGTAGATTTCATTGTTGTTATCTGCGACCTATAGCAGCTGCTTGCAGTATTTAGAGTGGTACAGAAAAGAAAATGCTGTGGATGTGTTTGAGAAATTAAAGGGAATAGCCCTCCCCCCACTGGTTACATCACTTGAACTGTGTGTCTGCTTTGAGCAAAAAACACAGAAATGTTGGACTGTAATGTTTTGTTAATCAAATGTTAATCAAATTTTTTGTTTGGCTGGCACAATCTCACACCAATGTGCATGTTATAATGCCCTTTAAAAATTTAAAGATAGACTTGGTCCATCCATGAACCAAGCTCATAATTGCAGTTTTTATGGGGGTTTTTTTGGTGTGTGTGTGTGTTGGGGGGGGGGGGGGTGTGATGGTCTAATGAATATATTTTTTTGATTGTAAATTTTTGAACATAGTGTTACTAGTTTAATGTCAGTGCAATTTCCAAGCCTTTATATATGTGTCACGATGCGGTGGAATCAGGAGCTCGTCAATTTTGGGGCATATGAAGTTTTTGGGATCATCTTAAAGCCTGTCCTTTGCGTTGCTTTTGATTTAAAAAAAATCTATTTATCATGGATACTAGTCAAGATATATGGGCTGTTGAAGGAGGTGGGGGTCGTCTGGTTTCAGAGGTAAAATTAGTGGGAAAATGGCTGCCAAAGTTGAGTTATTTCCTTACGTTGAGAGTCCGTGGAAACTGAAAACTTACACCTTTAGTGCCTTTAATCAACTTTTTTTCAGTAAAAATCTACACAGAAATGTGTTCTTTAATGCACATGAAAAATGTTAGCCAAAAAAAATAAAAATTCAATAACAATTTCCAAACATGCGGAAAAATGCCAGTTTCTTGACTTTCATTATAATGACGAATGCCTGACTTCATCACGCCGCCTCACTTATATGTAATTCATAGCAACATTAACTTGTTTCCTTGTTTCACAAAAGGTCACTCTGTTCACAAAAAGTCTGATCATGATAATTTGTGTGGTTATTTACAGACATTGGAGCTTCTTTTTGATGTTGATTTGAAAAAAAGAAGAGTAGATTAGCTTCTAGAACAATTTTGAAATCAACATTACTTGTTGGTTAATGTAGGAACTTGTGTAAAGCAATATTTGGAAAGTTTTTTAAAAACCGTCACTGGCTTTGATCCTGATAAGTTTCTGATGTTTACTCTATTTACAGTAATTTTAAAGTTTTCTACACACTTCAGTTAACAGTGAATCGTGAATTAGCAAGACATGTGACTAGTGCTTTGGCGTTGCTCACAGGTTTTTGTCCTTTTTTAATAACTTTGAAATTGTTCTTTTCTAGGTACTGATTATTCTTATTTATACGGATTGGTTCAAGGATGCACTATTGTATCTTGTTTTGGTTGGGTTTTTTTATTGTCGGTTGTCCTTTTTTCCCCCCAGCTCTAAATGATGTTTTTTTTTGTTGAAATGCTTTTGTGTCCTAAAACGAAATTATACTGTTTCATAGCCTGTTATAGATTTGGTTTTGGTTTTGTGACTTAAATAGGCCTATGCAGTAAGGTTTTTAATGCACAGTGACAGAATGTAGATTGAATTGAAGAAAAGTCCATGTTCTGAGGTGACTGCGGTGAGTTTTTAGTGCTGGTGTTGTTGGGACACTGGTGGCTCACAGCTGTCTCAAGTAGCAGGCATTGGAAAGGATAGAAGGGCCTCACATGCCGGCCCAAGTCATTGTGTCCTTTTGATCTGGTGTGTGTGGTGTAGGACAGAGTGGTGGCCAGAGAAAACAGACTTGTGTTTTATTTCCGTGTACCCTTAGGGCAAATTTTTGTTTTTGTGTTGGTTGGATATTAGTCTGATGACTAATTGGTGTTTTTGAAAAGGAAAAGATATTTTACCATAAAAGTCTTTAAAAAATTTTTCAAATCAAGGCTTAAAAGTGAAAACTGAGATCAAAGTCTAGGCAGCTGCTGTCTCTACGTTCATTGTTGGCTGTTAATAGGGTATATCCAAAATTATTTTCATTTTTGTTTTCTTACCAATGGTCTATATATATCTATCTCACTTTTTACATGGATATCTCATAGCTAGACATAACATATATGTATGTAATGTAGGCTTTGGATAGACAAGGTGCTCATTCCAGACCGAGCCAAAACAGTTTTAATTCAAGTGGATGAGTCTTGAATATAATAGGTTGAGTGCAAGTCACCATAAAATAGTCACAAGTCTGTTTTGTCCCTGTATGTCAGACTCCTTAGGATTCTCATTTGTCTTTCTCCAGAGGAAACCTCTCAGCTAAGTTCCCTATCTCAAGGTAGAGCTTTACACCTTTGAAAAGTCTTGTATTATTTCACAAATGGCATTAACACCTCTCCAGCATGTATGGAATCTCTACTCATCAGTATTTTGCGCAGTGCAGTCCTTAAGTATTCCTACCTACTTGCAGTGAACTCTGAAGTATCAATTTCCCTTTGCCTCATAATGGACATGTAAGTGCAAGGCATGGAGGTGACATAGCAGAGACTGGCATGAAGGTTTGCAGTGCCTTTTAACTTTTATGCAACAGTAAAGTTCATGTAGATCTGTGCTGAGCTGTGGATACTTGTTAAAAAAAAAGAAAATACACTTTTATTGATTCATTTATAGAGAGAGTTGTTTTATGATGACATGATGACATTTAGTACTGTGCCATTGCTAGTCATCATCCTATCTCTAAACTAGGGTTAATGAGCTTTGTTTATGGGCGCGTCTCACTGAGGACATGTACAAAAGCCATCATTGACATTCCTCGATGCTCTCTGTTAAAGTCTTATTACATAGTTACAATTAAAAAACCAAAAAGACAACATTGCCTTTGAGCTAGTTGTTTTTACGCCATGTATTCTCTCCCCGATTTTTATAGAGACATATTAAAAGACTGTTATGTTCTTTTCTTATGACCAGTGATTTTATAGTCCGTTCTGTCTCTTATTAGCATGTTGAAAAGATTCTTTGTGTTCAAGCAGTAGGCTTTTATTCTGCCATCATACTCCTGCTTTCACTGCCTTCCTTCTTACACAGTTACATGTTCTGGAATATTCCAGCTGTCAGACTGAATGAAAAAATAGAGCATGCGCTACCAGGCCTGGCACCACGGACTGGTGGAGTGCGAGGCTTGATCTCTGCCATCTTCGGTCTGGCCGGCTCTATCAAATTACACATGATTTATCGCCGAGTCACCAGCCCCAGGCCAGCGCCATCCGCAGTCTGGCTTGGGCCTTACAAGTGCAGCCACTGCGACAGGGACTGTCATTCTCGTGTGGGTCTGTTCAGCCACAGCAGGCGCAGCTCTTGAAAAATGATCTCCTACGGCGCAGATCTATAGTCTCCAGAGACTGAAGGATTCCATACAGACTGAATGTTGTTGTCGTTATAATCATTGACCCAGACACCACTAACCTTTCACCCTCCTGATGGACCTCATATTTCATTATTCCAAATAAGGAGTAAGAGACTCCTGTTTTTTTTTGTGGTAGAATTTTTCAGTAGAAAACATGATGGCTGGCTGTTTCTTAGTGGAAGTGTTTAACGTTATGAAGCAGGATGGAATAGGCTTTTTACACAATTCAGTTAAAACTTTTATGGGGCATTATTTGTCCTTATTAAGGCAAAAATGACCATTTCGTCTCCCCTCTTGAAGTTGTCTACTGGGTCTGTTTTTTTTCAGTTTTTAAATGTTGTTATACTCTGCTTTTCCAGTGATGCTGATTGCTCAGTTGTTTGCCATTTCTCTTTCAAGTTTGACCTAGTTATTTGGTGGCAGGTTTTTTTTTATTATGGTCAAAGTTTAACAGAATTTTGTTCTTGGAATTTGGTCTGTTTTGCTAAAATTACTAACACACTTGAATTATACCTTTTGTCTGACTGATTCAAAATGTGTTTTTTTAACATTATATTATGGAAAAATTATACAGTCTTATTTACACTGCTTGTCACAACAACAATTCTCCTGAGGTATTTTCTGATGATTTTTTTTTTTACTGGTTCTCAAAAGTGGTCAAAGAAAGTTGCATTGCTTTTTCAATTCCATCAAGAGACTTTTCATTTCCGTGTAGACATATCTGCATAGGAAAACATAGGAAAAAAGCTAGGCTCACAGTTGCCTTTTGGGTTGGAAGTGTCACCAGCAGCAGAATTATACCAACTCAAAAGCCTTCTTGTAGATGCAATGCACTTAGGAGAGTTGGAGCTATCAACTTTTTTCTTTTGCTTTGTAGAAAAAGTTTTTCGAAAAGATTTACAAGTATGTTTGTGACTCCTCTTGCCTCCCATGAATTTATTGACTCGCTGGTATCCTTTTGCTAGAACAGCCTGAGCTCAACTAGTTTACAGAGACTTTGGCAATATATTGGATCTTACTGGATTTGTTTGTTTGTTTCTTTTATTTTCACTGGAACAAAAACAGGCTTGATGGAAGACCTCTGGTCAAATGTGATGCGGCTAGTTGATTGGGTTGTTTGTTTTGATTATAAAATATGTGATGTGTACAACTGGTGATGCTTGTTGTGCTATTTCTTCTTTGTTTATGATTTTGTTCATTTGTTCACGTCATTTAAAGAAGCAAGTGTGTTTGTTCTCCGTGTTTTGTAAAATGCATCGTGTTCTTGATTGTGGAAGAATGTTAGATAATATGCATAAGAGTGACCCGCCACAAAAGTTGGTTTTATCAGTGTGCAGGATGCTGGATTAGAAACTGTTTTGTGAAATTTGAGGAAAAGTATAGCACCCTGTAGTTTGTGAAATATTATGTTTATTTCATGTCAAGAAGTGGTTTTCTTCAGCACATTCCACTTGTCAACTTGAAGGACAGTTTGACAGAATTGACGTCTTTTTTCTTGTTTGAGAAAGTATAGCACGCAAAGTCAAAATTGTCCGAGATGCCCACCCTTTGTCGAGGAGAAAAGTTTTTGTCTTAGACAAGTGGACGTCTTGGATAATGTCATTGTAATATTTAAAAAAACTGCAAAGGAGCAAGTGGTTGTTTGTACAAGTGATTGTCTTTGACATGTGGCAGTCAGAGCAGGTCTGACTGTACTTGGTGTTGTGATTCAGTATTACTTATTCTCTCTGTATCTTTTGGCTTTCAGTTTGGAAATAAACTACAGAAAATGGAGCATGGAAGTTGTATTTCTATTCACTTTTCCTGTAAAATTTTTGGTACTTTTTGTGGAAAGGCTTGTAACGTCTAAACTCAAACTTATAACTTGATGTCTTTCTTATAGCAGGATGTCTTGACTTTTTTGTTTTACTACTACGGTATTTCTTCAATACTCTGTCACAACCTTCTTGACCACACGCACTTTCTGGATTTGTTTCAAGAACAAATGTATTTACTTGCAATTGCAGGTATGTTTGAATGTAATTTATTTTTTTGTACCGTTACTTTCTGCTGTTGAGGTGTCAGTTGTCCGTAATAATGGTGGCTATTATTTGCTAAGAAAATGAAAGTGTTATTTGAAGTTTCTTGCTGAAGTATTGTTCTGTGCCCCTGTACCCCATAGAAGAAGGGCCACTACACAATGGAAAGTATTTCCCCTCGATGACCTGATCTTTCCTTTGTACCACCTGTTTTCTTAGAGACTGCCAGGGCATTCTGCTAGCTCAGCCAGCTGCTACCATGCTGATCTGCAGCCATGGTTTGAATCCATGACTTACCGTTCTCGAACTCCAATTTTTTTTGTGGAGTTTTTAAGGCTCTCAACCCATTTGGCTCAGTGGTATTGGAGATGGGCATTTTATTTAGAGGTCCTACCTCTGAAATAAAGGAACATTATCGAACTTGGCATTAAACCCATACACTTACTTTGATAAAGACTGTCAGGTTTGTTGTTGTGTGTGTACTGTAAACTTTCATTTGTTGAAGTAATTGAATTTGAATGGCTGTCCAATTCAACTGAAAATGGAACTCAAAATCCTGTGATTGTAAATCAAATGTCTTAACTTGGACACATCTTGTGTTTAAAAGTGTTGTTCATGAATGAGAGTCTCTGACTGGACAGCATTTTGTTTTATGAATTAAAAACACAATGAATTGAGATACTGTAAAAAGCAGTACGTTATGGATGTTTATGCAGTGAAAGGATGTGTGGTTGCTACCAGTTTAGTTGGAGGTCTGTTGTGATGTTGCTAGTACAGTTGATGGTCTACTGCTGGGCTGGTCTAACACTTGGTTTTTGTTGAAAATCTACCAGTTTATACAGGCTCGGGACTTGTGACAAGGATCCGTTTACATTTTCCTTTTGCATATATACTGGCTTTGCACTGTCAGTTCTCATGTGAAAAATGTTTCAGTGGTTGTAGTTTGCCGGGGGGTGGCACTCTGCCCCAATATCTTGAAAATAGTCTCATCTGGTCACTTGCTGTTGTGGGTTACTTGTCAATCATGATCTTTACCATGACTAAATTTTTTGATGGAAACGACACTCCCAAAATGAAGCAGTCATTCCTTTAAAAAAAAAAAATCAAAACTACACCACAAAATGAAGCGGACCACCCACCCACACATCACAAATGTGTAACACCACTGCCTGTGGTCTAAATGCCCCCCAGCACTGTCATTATCAAGGCCAATTAGATGGGACTTGCACTATGCTAGGTTGCAGTAGGTTGTGGTTGATCAGGTGGGACTTATGATGGTAGACTGCCGTAGTGTGATAGATCTTTAACCAAACCAGCGCCGTGTGGTTCTTGTTTTTCTTTTGTTTAAATGTATGTATGTACAATTTCTACAAGGCCAGTGCTTTGCTGCTTGTTGTTCAACCCTGTGATACCTCGGTACAGTGTTCACGTTTTGTTTGCTTGGTCAATGTATAATGTCCTGGATTTATAACACAGTTGAAAACATGAAGTCCTTCATTCAGTGAGTTCTTTTTTCATAGAGGCTAATTTTGTTATAATGTGGTTAGAATTAATGTACTGCTGGCGATGACATGTATGTATCTGCAGGGAAATGGTGACGTGTGCATTTACTGTTTAAGAAATTAATAGGTGAGGGATGATCAATTGTAAATATTTCATGCCCCCATCGATGCAATTTAGATCATTTAGGAGATGGGCTGCTTTGACTGTGCCAGTCAGGGAAGACCTAGGCTTGGTTTAGTTGGATGTATCATCCCATCAGAAAGATGGAGATACTTGGTAAAATATATGTACTTCTCCACGTGGGATTCAAACTCACAACTTTTGAATGCAACAACGAAGATTGAAATCATTACACCAGAGACCCTGGGGTTGAGGAATGAAAAAACACGGAGGATCTGCATGTGATTCGAGAAGTGGAGTAGAGTTCTGTGAACTAATCCTATATATCTATGATGTTTTATGCTCAAGGGACTTTGTAGTGGTTTATTAGCGATAGCACTATTAGCCTTACTAACCTCCTATGTAGAGGTAGGGCCTATATATAACTGCATCATGTGACTGCTTTGTGCAGCAATGTATTACATTGTGTGGGAGAGTTATACATCATATATTATATCCATTGGTTTTGATTTTAGCTATATCAGTGTGTGAAAACTTTGAGTTTTTACCTATGTGCTCTTTTTAAGTTTTCTGTATAACGTTCATTTAATGTGCTTTTTTATGGTTGTTCCAACTTGTTTTCTGCACAAATATAATATTATTATTTTTTAGACACTTCTACTTGATTAAGTTTAAAAATTCAAATAAAAGTGAACTGTTGAATGCAAAGTAAGTTGTTGTGCTGTTGGAATCATTTTTCCAAAGTTATTCTGCATCATTTGACTTGATAGAGAATCCTACTTATCTCGGAATTTGGTTTTGGTAATGCTTAGAGATGTTTCTTTGATGTAAGATCTTCATTCAGTCCGATATTTTTATCTCCCTTGTAAATGAAGAATGTTTTGAAGGGACAGTACTAATGCCTTTTGTGTGCCCAAGAGCACTGTCTATTAATGGGACCAGTCTATGTTGGGTGGGTTTGCTGGTTCAAAGAAAGTAATGTAAATGCAGGGCTCAACATGATCAGTTTCCCTTTGCATTTTTGTTGTTGTTGTTGTTTTGATGTTTCTCATTTCAAGTTCTCTGGAGTCTTAGTAAAAGTATATCACAAAATATAAAATGGAGGAAAGACAGGGGGAGGAAGTGAGAGGGAGGGGGGGGGGAAGAATGCAGAGAGATGATAGTTTGGTGTTTTGCTGTCTTGTTAACTCTTTCTCTTAGTCTTATATTAACGTGCGTGTGTCTAAATGAACCAAGTGATTTTCTTCTAGGTTTCGTTGTTTTTATGGGCATAGCAAAATCTTCTTTAAAAAGCGTTTTAAGTTCATTTTGTGATGTTTCAGGGCCACAGTGATATTTTAACAGTGTGGCATTGAAAGTGCAACGAACATTTTTGTTGTAGGATACATCTGCTCAAAATGAGACCTGCAGTCCTCATACTTGAAACTACCGATCACGATTGCCTCGTAAGATTATGTGTCATTGTCTTCATTTTTTGGACTACTAGTTGAGTCTCCTTCAACCTTTTCTTCTTTCAGTCTTTAAAAAAAGATTGCACTCCGTTTCGTTAGACTTAAAAATACATCATGTACATGGTCCACATGCTACAAATATGGCTTAAGTCATGTCATTTATCATGGTTTTAAGTTTTTCCCAAAAGAATATTCTTTCATTTTCATGTCTTTTCGTGACCCAGGCCACAATACAACATACAACTTCTATTTTTTACGACATGAAACTTTGTCGACACATTCACACCACTTTGTTAATATGTTGGAGGCCATTGTAAGAAATGCTGTTGTTGGTCACTTTGATTTGGTCTGTGTATGACTTACACCTTTGTCTTAGCATGTAAACATCATATCTGTTATCTGATGATGTGAACTGTGATATCTGTGTGAAGAGAGAGTTCCCTTTCCTTTGTATTCCTGATGTTTTCTTTGAATGAAATACAACTACTCTGAAATTTTACATGTGCATGTCTTTGTGATCCTCCGAAAAAGAAAATTGTTATCAGAAGACTTCTTTTTTCCTGATAGGTGAAGACCAAGATTAAGATTATGAAGGCTTCTGCTGGATTCGGGCATTTGGTGTTTTCTTTCATAAACTTATTTCACACTTTGAATCCACCGAGGCAATGCAGGTTTTAGAGATCAGTCGTTAAAAGTATTGGCCAATACATGTAATATTTATTCTCGCCATATGAAAGTGAATTTTTGTTGTCGTTATGCATGAAGTGTCTTGGAACAATTGCATGATACCAAGTCCTTTCAAAATTTTTGTGACAGTCGTTTTAAGAAGAAAATTTCCCTAGAATGATCTGGCTTGGCACAAATGTATTTATTGTGCTTTGTTTAATGCTCTGCCTCACACTAGCAGCTACCTTAGCATTACAAAGTTCTATCTGACATTTTTGGCCGCTTTGAGTTACTGAGACCACGAGATCAGAAATCAAATGCTCTATCTGCTCTATCCAAATTGAAAGATTATTTGGAGTCGTTTTTAAGAGATTTAAAGAGTTGCTTTTGAAAAAGATTGACATACTGTGAAACTCATTTTTTTAAAGGTCAAATTTCTCAAAACTAGGTATTGAGCTGATAGAACTTTGTAATTCTGAGGTAGCGCAGTGTGGCCTGTATTTGATAAGTAGTAACTAATCTACTTGTATCTCTGTATATGCAGGTGGGTGGTTAATGTGTGCTGTGCTGTTGTTTTCTATTTCTTTCCTATCAAACATCTATCTTCATCAATATCTCAGCTCCTTCTTTCCTTTGTATGTTGCTTTCTAGTAACCTCTAATCTTGGGCACATATGTGACCTATTATGTTGCAAGTGCCGTAAAGCTCTTACTAAAACTAAACAAAGTGTCTCTGTGGGGTCGTTTTCTACTTGAACGTGATCATAACAGTGCAGCAATTCTAATGTGTCAAACAGCTCAGTGTAGTAGTGTATGTATATGTATACAGTTTTTATTGATTTGTACAGTTGATCAAAGGTTTAGAAAAAAAAAATGTCTAGCAGTTAGCTATTTCAAGCTCAGCTGTGTAGCCCTTCGCCATTCAAGTTATTGATTTCTAAAACGTTTGTGAAGTTAATGTGTGCACTTTGTTATGTAAAGTTGTCTGTGCAGCTTTTGGGGTATGTCTTACTTATTGACCAAATGATATGACACTTGTTGACTTGCATCTTGTTCACGTGCGTGCGGAATATAAAAACAAGGAAAATAAAGAGTATTGAAAGTAAAATGAAAGACTCAATAGTATGTTAAAGTAAACTGAGTTTTGGTTATGGATTGAATATCTTAGTTTTGTAATGTTTTGTGTGATGACAAAATGTACTGCTATCTTTTACAACCTCTCTTTCTTCAGTGCAGAGAAAATAAGAAATACATGTACATGTATTGAGGAAGGGGTGTGACATTGCTCGTGACAGGCACTTTTTGTACATGATTCTCGTTTCTTCAGGATAGAGGTCCTCTGACCATGTCAAGCTGCTTCAAAACCAGTCCTCAAAGGGGGGCTCTCGTGGCCTAGAGGTTAAGGTGTTCGCCTCTCATTCAAAGGTCCCGGATTCGAATCCAGGAAGCGACGGAAACATAAAAGTTTTCTTCTCTAAACTAAAATTGTCTCCTTTCACCTCCTTTCCAACTGTCTTGCAATATTCCGTCGTCTGCTTTCGTCTCCATTTTCTGCCCCCACCCGCTCACCTCCTTTGCCCCCTCCTCTGAGCTTCTGACTCTTTCTGCAGCCTTCCCACTGCTTCTTCTTGGCTCCTTCTTACATCTGTCTTTCAGCCACACCCCTGATCTTCTGGTAGGAAAGAGGTACACCTAGCTTTCTCGGACAAGGGTGAAAAATCTCGGAGGTCCCGTGTGCAAGTTCGCACGTTAAAGCTCCCTTGGTAGCCCGAAATCGATAATTGTAGGCTTCGGCCGCCACCCGAGCAAAATTCAAAATTTCCTACCTACTGAAAATATATGTGGTGTGTCCCACGCGCTCATATGACCTTATGTAGTTGCGAGCGCCGTAAAACACTTACCAAAAACCCCCCAGTCCTCTAAGGATGGGTAACATGCTTTACAGACAGACCGCTTGTGCTTCCCCTGCTCCCCTCCTCGCCTTTTTAAAATGCTCTTTTGTTCAGAAATGCACCCCAGAACACTGTTGTCATTGTTAGAGCATGAACAATAACGCTTTCAAAATCTCAGGTCTTGTGTGTCCAAAGGTGTTGAACCTCCAAGTTCGTCCGTCACTGTCTGATGACTACGAATGCATCTGCAGAGGAGAATATTCCTTAAAAGAAACTGAAAAACTAAGAGTTGAGGTGACTTGTGGGTTCCTGGGGGAGCAATTCTGGCAGAGAAGTGTTTGCTACATATTGAGCTTTTAAAATCTTCATTTTGGTGGGTGGTTGGCGGGTGCTCTGGTGTGGTTTGCACGCACACACATACACACACACACACACACACACCCACACACACACACACACACACACACACACTTACACACACACACTTACACACGCACATGTACACGCTACATACGTACGTGTGAACGCACGCAGCCAAGCCTATCAAACATCCATCGTACACATCTCTCCTCCTTTTTTGTGTGTGTATTTTGCTCTCTTGTAACTCATTTATTCTTCGGCTCTTATATGACCTTATTGTGTTGCAAGTGCCGTAAAACTCCTACTAAAACTAAAACTAAAAGCTTCATTTTCGCTTGTGGATGTGAGCAGCTTGCGAGCTTGTCTCTTAGTTTCTGCATTTTTAATTTGTGAAACCATATAATAATTATACTCGTAACTTGCTGCCCACTGCGACTGTTGCTCCCGTAGTGAGTCTGACCAGATCTAAGCTCTGCCTTGTCGAGGGATTAGTGTAGAAGACCCCCAGAGACATTTTCGGGGTGTCTTCACCTTCACGAGCTAATGGTTGGAGGGTGCCTCTTGTAGATATTCATACTTCTTTACTTTCCCTCTGTTGTTTCTGTCTGCCTTACTTCCCCCAGCACCAAAACTAAATAACCTTACCGGTATATATCTAATAACATTGTGTCGATGTCCTTCTCTTTACCCAAACAAACAGGCAAACAAACAAACAAACAAACAAACAAACAAACAAACAAACAAACAAGCAAACAAACAAACAAACAAACAAACAAGCACCTCATGTAGAACACGTACACGTTCATGTACAATGTGTGGTTCTGACGATTATCCTCATTGTGGAAAGGCATGAAAATGAACCTGCTCGTCAACATTGTTGAGTTCCAGTTTTTGTCACTAACAGACAGTAGTCGTGTGTGAACTTTTATTCTCTTCGGGCTTTGCTGCGGGCGTTCGCACGTACGTATTTAGTGTGTACATGTGTGTGTGTGTGTGTGTGTGTGTACATGTGTGTGTACGTGTGTGTGTGTGTGTGAGAGTACATGTGTGTGTGCGTGTGTGTGTGTGTGTGTGTGTGTGTGCATGCATATAATATACTGTGTGTGTGTGCATATATAATGTGTGTGTGTATATGTG
>NW_004797515.1:280355-281418 GCF_000002075.1 Aplysia californica | reverse complement strand
AGTTGTGAGCTGGCGTGATAAACAAACGCGACAAAACAGCTGTGAATCACTTGTCTATTTGAACGCCTTCAAATCGGCAAGGCGCTTTTTGACTGTTGATACATGTTTGCTTGGAGTTACTTAAAACTGAATGAAAATCATCATCAGAAATAAATCTCTTGTCAACTGTTGACAAAAATTTGACCGGCATCGCCGGTCTTGTCCAGTTAACAAACCGCTCCTGGGCCTATTATTTTGTAATATTGGTTGCTGAAAAACGTGTCTGGCGCTCATGGGAGGCAAGTAAGACAATACTGTAGTGTCATGGCGGCTATAGAACAGTTATGTCCCTTAGAATGCAATTTGCTCGACTCGCAGGTATGTTCCAAAGGAAGTAACTGTAATTAAGCAGCTACGAAAAGTTGAACTACAAACAATTGACAAGGAATGGTCGTTTCCCGTAGAGTAGATACACAATCCATAAGAGGCAAAGGTACTGTTATTATTGTTTGTAGCCCTACGCATTCAAATTTTCATCTCACGGTGAAAACTCAAACGTGTAGCCTAGGTATAAAGTTTAAGCGTGCAAACAATTAAAAAAACAACAACAACAAATTAGCTGACACTTTTACTCACATACTAGATGTAGTTCTTTCCAAGATTTGTCGAACAGTTACAGTAACACAGCTGGTTAACCGGCGTCCTTGGTGTACCGGTTAGATGCTTCACTACTGTACACAGAAGGCATGAGTTTCATTCCCCTGTACGTATAATTTTTTTCGAGTACCTCGGTCCTTCTGATGGGACATTCATTCTCTCACAGCCCTTTTTGGCAATGGCAGGTAGGGTCGAAAGAAGCCTACTTACTGGTTTAATCGGTGTCGATAGGGGCTTAAAACACCAACAATTAGGCGCCCCCCCCCCTCCTCACACGAAAGAAAGTTTGTTAAAGAAAGATACCACGGAAGTCATCTCAGTGGGGTCCTGTAGTTGAAACTAACCATGCACATATATTATGTAGCCTGCTCTATGATCGAAACCCCTAATTTAATCAAAGACAATCGCCCCTTCCCGAAACAGAAAC
>NW_004797515.1:276619-277907 GCF_000002075.1 Aplysia californica | reverse complement strand
TACGTATTATTTGCTGCAGGTCAAACATATAGCCTCTACAACATTTGCAAATCAATTTTTTTTTTCAAGAACATTTTAAACTTAACTGCAAAATATCAAATTATGGGTTAAAAGTTAAAATAAAACCCCTGTAACCACCCAGGATTTTTAAAACTTGGTCTAGAGGCACAAAGCTTTTTCATTGGTCTACTTCCGTTGGAGCCGTCTCCGAATAGACACTGCGGGTCGTGTGGCTTGAAATGATTTACAATTTACTGTTAGACAAGGGGAAAATGAAGTTGGGGTCAGACGGTGGGAAACTATGGGCATATAGGGACGGAGGGAGAGAAATAGAGAGAGGATAGGATACGATAAGATAAGATGAGATAAGATGAGATAAGATAAGATAAGATAAGATACGATAAGATAAGATAAGATGACATTTGCTCATTTGAAAATAAATCTGATCTCTCTTAAACTACTGGGAAAAGTATTCAAGATCTTGGGGGCCGTGATATATAAATGACCTTTGACCTGTTGTTATATGTTTCTTAGATGATAATAGACATTTATTTTTGTCAGCTGATGACTTTAAAGGAAATAAGTTTCAACAGATTTGATAAATATTCTGGCGTATTATCACTCGAACATGTGTGACATAGAGTAGACAGTTAACCGAATGATATATTATTTTCTAAACTGGAAACCAGAGCAGTGTCTGTAAAAGAGGTGCAACAGAGTCTTGCACTTCTCTGAAAAAGTAAACGCACACTGTTGGTTTGGACAGTTTGAAGTCATTTTACTTTTTTTCTGACAGGTTCAGGAATCAAGTCTTGATAAAACTAAAACTATTTACTAATAAAACAGTATACTGTATTGGTTTATGTGACATATAATGATTTTTCTTATTTTTAGATACATGCAGCTGATCAGACTATTTACCCCAGGAGACATTGGCTAATTAGAATAAAAGCAATTGGCCAAGATTTTAAACTTTTCTTGAAAAATGTCATTTCCACATCTCTACTTTCGTGAGATCGTTCACAACCTCAATAACAGACTATACACTGCCTGCCAGAATGACTTTTCTTTTTATCATCATTCAACATTAATATTCTGCTTTTGTTCGCTCAGTTTTGTATTGAGACAACGCACTTTTAGTACGATGGACAAGTTCATCTCAGTTGGTAACCCTTTTGCAAATAATACATTTGGGTATCGACAGCATAGAAAATGATACTTTAAGTCATTCTTAACAAGAGAGAGAGAGAGAGAGAGAGAGAGAGAGAGAGAGAGAGAGAGAGAGAGG
>NW_004797515.1:269402-276309 GCF_000002075.1 Aplysia californica | reverse complement strand
ACACACACACACACACACACACACACACACACACATTCACACATTATCACTTTATCAGTGATTCTGCATGTGAAGCAATGAAAAGCACTTTGAAACACTTCATGTCTACACGAGAAGGGTTTATATCCCCACGTGCAGTGTTCTTGACTTGCCCTATCATCGCACGCCATCAAAGGCGCTATAAAACTTCATTTACTGTAATCTACTTGGTCGTTCACACCTATTTCGTGCTAATCATGGTGCTAGACAGAAGTGTCGGTTAAGATACTGCAAGTGTCCCAACCCGTTTTCCGAAGATTACGAAAGTGCTTGCATCGTATACCCGTAATGTCTAGAAGCCCATTGAGGTGCAGCAATTTTTCAGCGTTTCTCTTATTTGAGAGATGACTAATAGCCTAACTCCTTTTGTCTAAAATCTCTCTTTCGTTGAATAAAAACGTGTTACAGTTAATGAAAGTGAGTTTCAAGCCTAAGACGGCTTGAAACTCACTTTCATTAACTGTATCACGTTTTTATAATATAATCTATAGTACAAAACTACAGGGGTCCAACTCACAGGTAAAATCGCTAGAAATATTGCATTATCACATGTACCACTTTCATAGTCATAGCACACGTTTTGCTTGTTGAGAACGTATACGTTTTTGTGCAGTTTCACTATAATTTTGTGATGATCTTTGTCTTGTTACAAAGCAATAATATAGATGTATTAACATATGTTGATAATCAATATATTACCTCTTCTGAACTGCCCGAAGTTTAAATAAAAAAAAAAACATGCTTACCCCCCCCCCCCTAAACTAAACCAAAACAACAGCATGTGTTATGGTTTATTATTCTGTGAATATATCACACCTGATAGACACTATTTAAATCATTTAGGGACCGAGCTCATTCGACCCTTTCACCTTCATTCTCTGACTGGGAACCGGGAAGAGCCACGAAACCTCATAAAAAAATCAAAGTTGAAGAACGTCTATTTCGGATTCGAACCAGGGTCAACCAAATCGTAGATGCTAAACTGTCTATTTCCATAGCCTAGTTCCTGCTATCCTGGGGCTCATGAGCCCTGATTGAGGCAGGCGGATGAAGCATCGTATGATTCCAATACATTGCCTTTTTACCGATATAAACTAATAATACTTCGTTCGTCAATGGCTGACGATGACCAGTGTATTTTTTATTTTTATTATTTGTTTTTGGGTGCGAGGGACACACTAACATTTTCAATTGGTAGGAAATTTTGAATTTTCCCCGGGTGGCGGCCGAAGCTTACTCTTATTGATTTTGGACCACCAAGGGATCTTTAACGTGCGCAACTTGCTTACGGGCCCTCCGAGATTTTTCGCCCTTGTCCGAGAAGGCTAGGTGTAGATCTTTCCTACCAGAAGATCAGGGGTGTGGCTAAAAGACAGCAGTAAAAAGGAGCCAAGGAGAAGAAGTGGAAAGGCTGCAGAAAAAGTCATGAGCCGATAGGAGGGGGGCAGAGGAGGTGAGGGTGGAGGCAGAAAGTGGAGACGAAAGCAGACGACAGAATATTGCTAGAGAGCAGGGAAGAAGGTAAAAGGAGACAATTTTAGAGAAGAAATGTTTTCCGTCGCTACCCGGATTCGAACCCGGGACCTTTGAATGGGAGGTCAACACCTTAACCTCTAGGCCACGAGAGCCCCAATGTGTATCTTCAGGGATGCATATTTCTTAAAGAGAGATAGAAGAAACTACGATTAAGGTGTGTTGTGGCTTCTGCTGTGGCCAGTGAGACCAATTCTGGCTAAGAAGAAATCGCCACATTTTGAGCCTTCAAATCTTCATTCCCACTTGTTGATGTGCGCAGACTAGGGGTTTCATTCTCTCGTTGTTTTAGAATTTCTTATTCGTGAAACCTTATACGATTTGCTGTCCTCTGTGATTGCTGCTCTCCAGTTGCGTCTGTCGGGAGCTAAGCTCTTTCATGTCAAATGTTTGATGCTGAAGCCCTTCACAGATTTTTCAGGATTTATCTAAGCTAGGACCTCAATCAAACGATCTATTCATAGGCTTAAAGGATAAATATTAAATATAAATCTAGCGAGAAAGTTGCACTGATCAAAATTTCCAGGAACCTATCCCAGATTTAAAGATTTCCAAGAAAGATTTTTAAAAAAATGTCGAGGTAGCTTTTTCCCCCCTTCTTCTTAATATTCATAGCTAACTTGTCACCAGAAGCTTTATTCAAATAGTCACAAAATTGAAAGAAACTGAAAAAAGCCAA
Source organism: Aplysia californica (assembly GCF_000002075.1). Lineage (NCBI taxonomy): Eukaryota > Metazoa > Mollusca > Gastropoda > Aplysiida > Aplysiidae > Aplysia > Aplysia californica. The sequence continues at coordinate 274,058 of NW_004797515.1, read as the reverse complement.
CAGTAAGAGGTAATTTATTGAAAGTCCATTGTCCTAGGTTTCGAATCACCCTGCGGAAATTATCGCGAGGTCCTTCGTTCTGATGAGACAGATGCGGAAAAGGGCGTGGAAGTGTAACACAAACACTTTTCGCCAAAAATGATGTCTCATCATGGGTTCTGGTTTAGAGCATTAGTGCACTAGTGCAGGGTTGTCATCGACATGACCGAGTTCCACGAATACCTTTCTTCCGAGATGTTAGAAGACTTGCTCGCCCCCAACCACACAAACACATATATACACACACACACACATACAAACACACACAACACACACACACACACACACACACACACACACACACAAACATACATACATACACACACACACACAAATCACACACACAGCGGTACTCATACAAATATATGTGGGCTTTTTGACTCTCTGAAACTCAATTGGAAAGGCATGGGGGTAGGGACGCGTGTTTACGTTTCAGAACCAAAAAGATAAACTTAAAAAAATTGTAAATGTTTAACACACCCACAGGCTTTGATTTATATCTGTTATGAGGCACAACATCCCATTAGAGAGACGGAGATACTCGACAAAATATGCCTCTCCAACTATAATCAAACCCATGTCTATTTAGCACAACACAGAAGTGCTTAGCCACCCCACCACAAACGTCGGTAAAGACATCTAATACCCTAAATCATCACATTAAGCGGGTGGAAAAACGTTCATTTTTACCCCTGAGAGCAGTACTGATGCTGTTCATGGCAGCTTGATGTATTAAAAACATTATTGCCGTAAAGCGGATTGAGGAACACGACGCCTATTTAACTACCCAAGCGAAGATTCTGTAACGTGCACTGAAAATAAAGTAAAGATTCCTGGTACAAAGGATGTGCCTAGAGACATGAAAACCGAAGTCGACACTTGTATATAGATGTTATTGCAATTACGTACCTAACGTTCGAACTCATTTTCTCAACAACAAAGGACGCGAAATGTGACTGATGTGATATAATAGTTAAGGTCACGCATAGGCGATTCATGCCGTTCTGGACCAGCAGGACACACACACACACACACACACACACACACACACACACACACACACACACACACACACACACACACATACACACACACACGCACACACACAACAGACACACAAACACACAATATCATCCTCCTCTCTCTCTTTCTCACTCACTTAATCATTTATTCACGCGTGCGCACACACAAACACAGACACATACACACACAAACGCAAACACAAACACACACACACATACGCACACACAATATCCCTCTCCTCTCTTGCTTTCTTTCTCTCTCTTTCTTTCTCTCTCTTTCTTTCTTTCCCTTTTTCAGTCACTCACTCAGTCACTCAGTCACTCACTCACTCACTCACTCACTCAGTCAGTCACTCACTCACTCCTTAATATCATACACGCACGCACACGCATGCACGCACACACACACACACACACACACACACACACACATACACACACACACACAGACACACACACACACGGACATACTGAGAAAGCAGCCGAGCTGACCCGAAAGCTGGACGAGCAGAAACGTAGAAACCGGAAAATGGCACAAGATGCATTTCGGAAGAATGGGGGAATATTTCTTTCCTACGATTACACAGGATAACAATTCCTCTCCTAAACGAGAAACAAGATCCTAATTATTTGTATCCCTAAAAAGATCGTGGTTTGAATTTTCGTTCAACGCACAGATGTCATGTTTATAGAGGGCACGCTTTTGCAATTAATACTCGTTACAAAATAGCCTTTGTTTTTCTAAATCGTCCATTGCTGCTGGCAAGGGAGATTACCCTTACGCCGTTCCAAGAACAAATCGGGGTCCGCGTATTATTATACTCCGCAGGACTGAAAGGCAACCCCTGGGAGAAGAATAATACCCCGTTACAATGTGAGCTTTTGTGACGAGACGAGGAAGCGCGCCACGAAAAGGTGAGCCGCTAACGAAGTCCACTGTCGGCGCTTAAAGGGACGTAATTAGACAATTAAGCCCATAGAGAAAGAGGAGCTTGTTGTTGGTCATTGTCATACAGAGGGGCTTGGGGTTTCTTTCACAGACTGTTGGAAAGGTATAGGCCGAGGTTTCTGTAGTTCCGGCTTCGCCTCTCATATTTTCATTCACAACTAACAAGGAGATCGCTGGATGAGCGCCATGCAGCGTGCAGACAAAGAAATATCAATGTCTCCTTCCCTTCTGCAATGAGAATATCATCATTGTCTGGACAGAAAGGGTGATAAAGTGGATGAGAAAACCGGGGTGGTTAAATGTCGTCAGAGTGAATCAGCAAACCTTTCGCAAAAATGAGATATTACAGTTTATTAGAGTAGATACTTTGCAACCAGAGGCGAAGCGTCTATATAATCAAATAATCACTGCTTCCCTTCTTAATTTTGAAACATTGTCGCAGTCAAATTCACCCATAGACGTAAACCTCATAAATTAAATGTAAAAAGACGTTCATAATCACCAATGAGCAATAGACTATGCCTAACCTGTTCGCCCCTATCGGGCCACTCCATAAGCAGTCACAAGCTTTGATTAAGTAAGCTTAAAGTGAGGTTAGAAGAGTCAACCAATAGAGTTGAAAGGAACATGTGCATTATAGTCAAAACTGCTTCATTGTCGCATATACCCTGTTCACCCCTTTCGGGCCACAGTTATTAGCACCCAGACGCGCTGATTATGTAAGCGAACTATTGCACTGGTCGAGTCTACCTCACCTATGTGAGGGGAACTAACTCCTAATAATCCTTTGACTGCTTCGAGTGCTTGTTTTTTTCCTCGACTTTTTAACGTCCTATAATCAGATCGTGACCTCGATTATGACACCGGCTCCTGGCCGCGAAAAGCTAGACAAAAAAAACAGCCAAATGTGAAATAAAAAATTAATAATTGGTATGCTCTACCAAAGTGTTTCGGCTGTCTGGTATAACCTGCCATTGTAGTGCTGACATCTTTGCTTTTTTCCTTGGTGTTCGTGTGTTCAAATCTAAAGTTAAATTTAAGGTTAGTTAGAATAAATATTTAATGAAATACTTTCCCGATTATTTTAGCGGTTGAACATGCATACAACATGAATTCAGGATTTGTTTTCATTCACAACTCAGAGTTGTTGCCTTCAGTGCCAGTAAAATTCTTGTGACTTGTGTGAGTGTGATATCTCCAGGCCCTATCTGGTCCCATTTCACTTTGATTACCCTGTCAAACAAGTCAGTCTTCGCCCCTGTTTGCAACCACCTATGAAATAAGCGAGAGCTGTATGGAGTTAGCACCAAATGTTACAACCATTATTTCTACTCCTTCTTGTCGTTCTGTGTTACTCTCTAGTAAAACCTCAAACCTTAGCCATTTGATTCACCTAATCGTGTTGCAAGTGCTGTGAAACTGTTACAAAAACTTAACGAACTAAAAGAAATGAAATTAAAACCAACAAACGGCTCGCTGTCAAATCGTTACTTTACTTGTATTATATCTACTCTCTACCAAGAACACAGCTGGCAGTCGCACCTTTAACCCTATCCGTATGTCGTGTTTTACTTCTATCGTATCCATTCGACGTGGGGAACTCTGTGCCATCACTTTCCAAAGAGGAAATGTACTCGTTAATCCGATCCGTACGCTTTGCATAGCAGTCTGTCAAAATGGTTTTTTGAGAAATACTGAAAGTTTCTAAGAGATCTTCGTAGTAGAAGTATTCTAACATGTGAAGAATACAACCCCGGGGGTACAAAATGACCCGAACAGTACGGATAGGGTTAACTTTGTCGGCATCGTGCTGGACTACAGAGCGGATAACCCTGGTCCAAACCCTCAGTTGGGTGTTCTGAATTTGGATTGTTTTGGTTGGGGGGAGGGGGGGATTTTTAAGGTTATCCTCATAATATATAGTTCGTTTCTTTCTGATATATACGTTACATTCAGAGATACTACTTCTTATGCTACCTTTCAGTATTGAAAGGGGCGCTAAACCTATACACATGCAATACAGTGGTTGGTCTTGCTTCTTTACTTTTCTTTGGCCATATTTGTCTTTCCCCCTTGCTTTTCCCCAACACTAAATGACTCTTATCGTACTGATGCGCTTCTTGTTAATCAAACTAACTCCACTGACATATCAAAAGCTTTTCCGCACAACTCGAACGCGCTCTTAACCTTAAAAAAACCCGAGGAAAAAAGAAAAGAACTCTCATTAAACCTTGTGACACGCGCTCTGATCAGAAGTCGGAACCAGCGAAATGTCCAGGATGTGAGCGGCTCCCTCAGGAAAACGACACACTTCAGCAAGTTATGGGCAAAACGCATGCGAGGTCGTTGATGTACAAGCTGATACGATCGTCGGTCTCGACGCTCCAGGGACCAGTGACAGAACGGGAGAAAGGCGGGGCTGACCAGTAACAGGAAGGCACCCCACATAAATCATTATCAGTACGATGACGTAGAGCGTAGATGTTTTTTTTTTACAGCTTGTACTTTCACGGCTCTGTTCCGTGAAAAGCGAAACGAGTGAACGCCTGCACTTAAAATGGTATACTGAAAGATATTAACTTTTGGTGGTCAGATCACACACACACACACACACACACACACACACACACACACACACACACACAC
>NW_004797515.1:265200-266363 GCF_000002075.1 Aplysia californica | reverse complement strand
AGAGAGAGAGAGAGAGAGAGAGAGAGAGAGCGAACGAGAAAGAATTAAATAACAGCAACAAACCACCCCCTAGTTAGACCACTCTTGCCCGCTCCCCAGCGCATGCGTATGAATCCTGGCTGTCCTGTTAGGGCTAACGGGCCCGCACGTGCGTGCGAGTGGGTCATTGCCCCTCACGGCCGGCAGTTGACAGGGACAGTTCGGTCTGTCACTACCACTCACCTGGGGCCCCCACACTAGCCATTGTCCATAGAGACGGCTTGCCCAGGGCTGTGCCCCGGCCTAGCTTAGCATAATATTGCTGCATTATTCAAAGACACTTCAACTATTCCTGAATGCGTCATTGATAGTACACACGCGTACCCTCCTTTTCTTGTCGACTCTCGTTTACTTTTAAGGTTTCGGAGTTCTTATTCAATCGAACCGCCAGTCTATCTATCTATCTATCTATCTATCTATCTATCTATCTATCTATCTATCTATCTATCTATCTATAACACACACACACACACACACACACACACACACACACACACACACACACACACACACACACACACACACACACACACACACACACACACACACACAACAACAACAACTGATAACAAACAAAGAAACAATTCTTGTAGAATAACCCCAAGCGCCCACCCCATCTAAGAAGCTCAATAAGCCAGCCCAAAAATAACCCCAATAAAAAAGCAAACAAAGCAAGCAAACACAACAAACAAATTCCGCAAAAAACAATTGAAAACACCCCAATAAAAAACAGAAACAAAACACGCACGCAAAAAACCCAAAAACAAATTAAAAACAAAAGCAAGCACGAAAAGTCCAGTAACCTTTCACTATAGAGCATTTATCTTTTTGATTTCACCCTCCTATTCATGTAGGACATCACATAATATATGACCTATTTTGAGTAGATGTCACATTTTATTCTCCGCTCACATTTTGTCTTCTCTGAGGCTGACCTTTCTGTATAGAACTGTGACAACAGACAGTCACGTCTCGAGAAAATTAGGCACCAGAACTAAATAGTGTGGGGACTATCTATCTATCTATCTATCTATCTTCAAATTGAGCAACAATGGTATCTGTCTATCTGTCTATCTATCTATCTATCTATCTATCTATCTATCTATCTATCTATCTATCTATCT
>NW_004797515.1:263463-265100 GCF_000002075.1 Aplysia californica | reverse complement strand
CGGACGCCACCCGGGCAAAATTCAAAATTTCCTACCAACTGAAAATATTCGGTGTGTCCCGCGCGCTAATTTGACCTTATGCAGTTGCGAGCGTTATAAAACACTTTACAAAAACAAACAAAAAGTGTCTCGTCTCGCGCGCTCATATGACCTTATGCAGTTACGAGCGCCGTGAAACACTTACAAGCAACAAAACAAAAACAACAAAAAACTTCTGTTACTGGTCTTCACGCCTACAACGCAATACTCAACGGTAATGTACAACGTAATTATCACGAGGTCGTCTATGTCCAATTATGTTCATTTCCCGAGCTCGTGTTTTCGCCACTTAAAAAAAATGTCGGTAAACAGTGATTATTATTGTTTTTCGAGTTGCTGGAAGATTGACCGCGCCTCTATTTGATACTCGGTATCTTCTTCCTCTTTTGCAGTAATTATATGTCCTTGGTTCACACATAAATCTAAATACGCATACATACACAAACACATACACACACGTACATACACACACTTGCACACATAAACACATACTCATAAACACACACATACATACACACACACACACACACGCGCACACGCACACACACACACACACGCACACGCACACACACATACACACTCACTCACATCTACCCATACATTCAAAAACTTAAAAATGTCAGCCAATGCGCTTTTGAGTGAGTGGCTGTGTTTGTTTCTATCCTTCGTCATCTCACGTCTGACATTTTTGCACTTGAGATTTTACTTGCGTCCGTGCCAGCAAACCATTTTGTTGTTTCTTTTCCAGGTAAGTGCGTTTTTCCTTCCTTCCATCTAGTTTATACATTTCTTCTTTTCTGATCATCCTTCCCCTCAGTCCACCATTCACTTTTCCCAACACATACATTATTGTGACATCATGGTGAAACCATGCGCTCGTCAAAATAATGAAGAAACCCTGACATTTTTACGCCTATTGGGAGACTTTTATCAATTATATATTAGGCTAAACACCTTTTATGTCCATTATAAAACACTTTTCTGTATGGATATTACTGGAAAAAGTTGATTAAAAGCATGAAAAAAATGTAAGTTTGCAGTTACCAAGAACTCGCAACTTTGAAAGTCAGCTAACTTTGGTGGCCATTTCTCGCTAATATTCATCTAACTCCCAGCTCCTTTCTGTCGCAAATATTTCTTCTTCTATTCAATAGATGGGTATTTTTTCTATCAAAATTAAGACAAATGATCAAGCTTCAAGATGATATGATCGCTTTTAAGCACAAGGGCGCTATCCTGAAAAATTATGTTTTTGAGAAAATCGAAGGTAAAGTTTTTGCACCTTGTTCAGTTTCTTTAAAAGACAAGGAGAACTTTCTCTATAACCAAACAAATATACACACCAATGAAACCAAACTTCTCCTATAGGTAGAGCAATGCCCACTTTTGGTGTAGGCCAAGATTTCTGGAAACCCCTGAAATCTGGGTTAGCCCGCTTGTTCTCAAAAGCGACCATATCAATAACTTCACATGCCGAAAAATTGACGAGCGTCTGATTCCACTACGTTGCAACACAAATAATATTCTTCGTTTCTACGTTTGTAACTGCCCCACCCCTTCTCACGCCCCCCGCCCCCTCCCACTCACAAACAAATCTT
>NW_004797515.1:249187-261519 GCF_000002075.1 Aplysia californica | reverse complement strand
AGAGAGAGAGAGGGGGAGGAGAATGTTGAATTGACAAAGAAAGAAAAAAGAGAGAAAGGGAGGGAGAACGCGTAGAACACAGTGGAGGGATTAGATACGTGTTTCAGAACCATACCTTGCCAACCATAAATGATATCACTTTCTGTTATACCTCCTGGTTTTTGTCCCATGGTAATGAAAAGACGATGCAGGAGCAATTAAGAATGGCAATGTGCAGCTTCCGTATCTTTTGTATTGGACTTTCAAAAGGAGCCAAATAATGGCTCTTGAGGTTTCCTGCCGTCATATAAAAATTACGGTGCGATAAAGAATTGTACCTCAGGATTCAAGGTAATTTAAAGCAGAAATAAAGTTGGCAGTTTTACGAGAATAGCATTGCTGGAGTGATCACCATTCAACGTTACGTCATTTATACAAGATAAGATGTGATGGTAATAAGAAATTCTTCCTTAATGTTTATTTAGGAAAGAATGTGTCGAGAGCCTGTTCTATCAAAAGAAATTGTATTTGCTGCGGATGTAACGGGGTTGAGAAATGTTACGCAAAATAAAAAGATAAACCGTTTAAATCTCGTTTTTTATGAGCAATACATTGAATAAATGCCTAGATTTTATTTTAAAAAACTTGTAATCGTAGAAGTTTTACGCGTCCATCGTCACAATTTTAGATCGTATAGGAAGCGGTCTGCCTCGACAATGTTTATCAGGGCAACCCGGGCTGAGAGGGATACGATGTCCCAGTAGACAGACGAAAATATTTTTTGAGAAACCTCCCCACTTGGGTATCGAACTATCGTATTCTGAGTGAGAGGGTGAAGTGCCTGACTACCAAACCACACTCGCCGGTCGTCTCAAAGACAATATTGTTATGAAAAGAAGATGTAAGTGGGAGCAAAAAGAGCAACCATTATAAAGAGTAGCCAATAAGTTGCTATTTTACGGCCATGACACTAAGTGAGGATGAGGATGACGCCTATGTAAAGTAGGAGTTGTTTTGGTCTCCTCCGAAAATTCCCCACTCTGACTTGGGGAAAAGAAAAGAGATAAAAGAAAAGGGATGAGGGTCTGTTTTGACTAGAGAATGACCTCTGTAAGTCTGGAGTTGGCAGCGGTGAAGGGCTGGGGTGGGGGTGGGGGGTGAGGGAGCGCTGGAACAAAATGAAAAACAAAATACCCTTGTAAGCTTGGAGCAGACGACCAACGATGTTCCTGTTGTACGAAAATCAATGCCCAATCAGGAGATAGCAATGCGATGTCTGTGGAATGGGAGCGGGACTACGTCAAGCGTAGAGGTCCTGCCAAAGCAGTTATGAGGGCAGTTGTGGTTGCTCCCCTTTGTACACGGCGGCACTGGCAGTAAAAGACAAAATGACATAATCATACTACAACATTACTTAAGTTATTCTGTCAAACCTGTACTAACGAACGCCTGTCCAAGGCAATTACATGTACAAATGAACACTCTCCACCACCACCCCCCCCTTCACGTTTTTTTTTCTAAATTATAAAGACACTGTCCATTTTACTTACCCCTTCGGGAACTTAATGCTTATCATGTGACATCTTGTTGATAAAAGGAGAGAGCTGTTAGGTCATTTAGCATCAAGCTGAGCTAGCACAGGATGACTCTGATTCGAATTCCCAAAAGAATATACTTGAATTTGTGTTTTTTGTTCAGTTTTCTACATTTTACTTTGCTCAGTCCTATTGGAACTGATCGTTTAATTTGCAAGTACTAAGTCTTAAATTACTGTTCAGAGTTGAAGATGGGCGTTCGATCAATGGCGTAAATTATAAATCAAACCACCGCACACTTGCACTTTAAACTCTCTATATATTTAGCAGCATCTCTACAGAATATGTAATATATATGTGTATAAATGTACACGTATTCAATTATACGAAAAATCATCCTTAACTTTTGCCTTTTGTTCAAGCTATTTCTCTGCTATTTGGTAAGATCATCAACTAATACTTTTGTGAACAAGAAAACTGCTCATTTCAGTTAGTTTGTCTTTAGTAGGTGATTTTATTTGCTATATAGGAAAAAGTCGCAAATTTTACGCGGGTGATTAAAAAATTACCCAAAAATGCGGAAGCCGTACTATTTTCAGTAATAACCTATTATGTTTAATGAAGATAATTTACGAATATGTAAAAACAAAGTAAAAAAGCAACCTTTCTACAGTATTCATTTCGGTTGCCTAGAAATGAGGATTTTCTCCATTCAAATCCCTCAGTATTACCTGTATTTATGCTGACGACTGTTATATCAGCAAACGAAATACACGTACAGAGAAGTTTTTAAAAAAGAGCGCAATGCCAGTAGCACTTCCCCTTAATCTAAGCGGTGTGTCTGGGTGTGCTTGAGAGGCAATCTGGTGGGCCTGCTTCTTCTACTACTTTCTGTTATTATTTCCCTCATCTTTTTCCTGGTAGGACAGGCCCATTATCGTGTTGACTCGCTGTAAATAACATCTCAGCTCCGAGGATGTCGATGGTGTTATTGCGGATCTCAATCAATTCATGAATCCTTTGACCAGGTCGAAAAAAGCTGTGTCTGGATTCCGTGTTTTCTGACCCGAGGGGCGCGCTTTGTGAGTCTTTCTGTGTACTGGGTAGATTGTGCGTGTCATCCATCAAACTAATGAGTTTGCTTTAAACTCTCATTCTATTTTTCTTTCTTTCTGTGTTTGTCCGTCTGCTGTTTGTTTGTCTGTTTGTGTATCTGTCTGTCTGTCTGTCTGTCTGTCTGTCTGTCTGTCTGTCTGTCTGTCTGTCTGTCTGTCTGTCTGTCTGTCGGTCTGTCTGTCGCCCATTCTCTCTCTCTCTCTCTCTCTCTCTCTCTCTCTCTCTCTCTCTCTCTCTCTCTCTCTCTCTCTCTTCACTCTAGCTGTTATCTAAGCCTGCGTCTTTGGAATAGCCCTTTTTGACATTTGAGTGTATTTTTTGAGTTTTTATGATTCCCCACACATTTTGCTCTGTGCTAACCTATCACAGGTTGAAGTAGCATAAAAATAGAACTAATTAAGCTCATCATGTTGAAAGGGGAATTAAACCCACATCGTACCACACCACACCGCCCCACACCACAGCATGCTGCGCCACACTTTACCATACCGCATAATATACCCGAACATTTATCTTACTATTTACTCTGTGTGTGTGTGTGTCTGTCTGTGTGTGTGTGTGTGTGTGTGTGTGTGTGTGTGTGTGTCTGTCTGTCTGTCTGTCTGTCTGTCTGTCTGTCTGTCTGTCTGTCTGTCTGTCTGTTTGTCTGTCTGTCTGTGTGTCAGTGTATCTGTCCGTCCGTGTGTCTGAGTGTCTGTCTGTGTGTGTGTCTGTCTGTCTGTGTGTCTGTCTGTGTGTGTGTGTCTGTCTGTCAGTCAGTATGTCTGTCTGTCCGGCCGTCCATCCGTCTCTCCGTCCGTCTGTCTGTCCGTCCGTTCTTCCGTCCGTCTTTCTGTCAGTCTGTCTGTCTCTCCTATGTTGGCACATTATTTGTCCGATCTCGTTTTGTGCAGTTCGACAAGAGGTAGAGCAACTCACAGCGAAGGCATCACCATCGATAGTGATTTAGTATTTCGGACAGAGTTCAGAGCAGCCTTCAGTCCAATACAATAGCCTCACGTCCCACACACCCCAGAGACAACGTCGCTGCTCCAAAATACAGAGGTGGGAAGAAGGAAAGATACCACTCTAACGACCATAACAATAGCGACAGCAACAAGAAGAACAACATGAACAACAACAAGAAAAACAACAAAAACAACAACAACAACAGTGACAATAACAACAGTGACAACAACAACAACAACGATAACAACAACAACAACAGGGACAACAACAACAGAAACAACAATAACACCGATATCGGCAGTAACTATCACAACTTAAATAGCAACAAACATATATTTTTCATTTCCCAGGCGATAATTCTGTTTGTTTTCTATATCTCCGTAGATGGCCATATTTTGTGTGCCTCCAGCATCGCTGAGTGTATAAATACATACGTCTGGCAAGTATTATGTCTGGATGTGATAGAAATCAGTGTCTGTGTAAGATTATATCTTCAGTACAGCGTAAAGAAAAAAAAAAGGAATGAACGAGCCCCAAAAATCAGTACTACGACTTATAAAAAATGTCCATTATGCTGCTGTCTGTTGTGTTCCCAGCTCTGTGGCCCCACCCCCAGGAGAGCATTCATGTGATCAAACTCTCGCCCATGTCCCAGCGACTGTCAACACGAGGGCCAGATAATTGAGTTGACTCCGGGCCGATTGTAGCCATAATAGGCAGCGGGTATCGGAGGGACTGTTGGACGCTTTTACAGCCCATCCCGACTTCTGTACAACCAGGACAACGACGAAGTCGTTCTAAACCAACATCACGCTGAATGATGAGACAGACGTGTTTCGCTTTGTCACCAACTTCACCCTGGTGTGCGGCGATTGCCTGCCCATCATCTTATTCTAGTCTTGGGCGCACTGCGCAGAATCTACTAACGCCATTTTCTATCGCGACTTCCTGTTTTAATCTGCTTACCATCAAGTTAGCGGGGAAATTCTAAGACGCCTCGGATGAACGAAAAATCGTCTGCCAGATCGCCCCGGGGCCGGGATGTCTACGGGAAGAAAAGTAATGTTATTGAAGAGAGGACGCAAAGGAGGAATGCTGGCCAGCAAAAAGCACAGTCACAAAGGCTCGATGGGCCAATTGCTGTCAAATTGTAGAAATCAAGATAAAGAAGCGTCCAGACGGGCTCATTGTCCCAAGGTGTAGCGATGCGCGTGCGAAGTTGAAAGTGTTGCGTATTTAACCAAAGGAGTTTTGGAATGTACTCTAGGTTGTAGACAGAAACAGATGAAGAAATATTACCGTATGGATGGGCTTGGCTTATTTACCGGCTGTTCAGCTCACCGGAAGGCAGAAGGGCAGTACGTTAGTTAACCTATTGACAAAGGACTATGAACTACGAGTAGATAGAAGGTTCCACTCTATTATTATTCCTCGAGGGTGAAGTGGAAGAAGACAGGCGTTACATTGCATCACGCTCTCATTCTTTTCTATTTACAGTTTGGAAGATGCTTTTTCTCCCTCCAAAATATCAGTTTCTGACCTTCAAAACATTTCTCTGTCTCAAAGGAATGCTTAGACACTTTTGTCAAACTCTACACAAATTAATTATGAATCAAGTTGAGTAATGGGCTCGTAAATCTGCTTCCCTATTCAAGCAAATGGAATTTTTCAAAGATGGCTGTGTGCAAGTGTTTAGGGGGAAACTGTTAAATCGTTTTGTGCTTATTTCGGGTAAATTGTTGACTGTCATTTTTGCACAATCACTAATCTTCACTGAATTTTTTATTTGGGTCTTGTCAGCCTGTGAAACAAAACATGCATCTTATAATTATTTATTTTTGGGCCAATTTATTTTTGATAGACGCTGTACTGAAGATTTATGCTTAAACAGACACTGATCTTCACTGGGTCTTGTTAGCCTGCAAAGCAAAACATTTACCTTATAATTCCCAGATTCTATCATCTCTCTTCATTTTTCTCTCTCCTTTTACTATTTCGCTCTCTCTCTTATTCTCTCTCTCTCTCTCTCTCTCTCTCTCTCTCTCTCTCTCTCTCTCTCTCTCTCTCTCTCTCTCTCTCTCTCTCTCTCTCTCTCCTGTATGTCTCCCTCCCTATCTCTCACTTTTATATGCCTTTCTGCTACCTGCCAGTTTCTTCTCCTCCCGAGCATATTCTTATCACACCGGTATCTCTCTATCTCTCTCAATCGTCTATTAATGTGTAGCGTTATGGATTTTCCAGATCTTCAGGTAAAAAACTTTGAACATGTTGACGTCAAGTTCTATAAATTTATATACACTATTTTGTCAACAGTTTTTAGTCTAGAAGTGTCGCTCCAAACTTTCTGGAAGCTTCTAGTCTTCTATTTTCTTGTATTTTCGTTATTGCTCCTTGTTTCTTTGCGAAATAAAAGTTGAGCAGAACTGAGCATATTATCAACTTTGAGGAAAGCCGTCTTTTTTGTTCTGGATAAACAAATTTACGAGCTTGTGTCATTACCTTGCTGTATTTATAGAGAAAGAACACTTGACATCTTTTCCAAAACAATTTTTCGAACTCTAAGAAGGTTAACGATATTCAGAAAGCGATTGAAAGGAAAAGGAAAATCGTGGCAAGAAACAACAAAACTATGGAAAATAACACGAGTTCTCGCCAGTGTGTATCTCAACCTCGCTCTCAACAACAAATATAGACTTGATAAACAACCCTGGCAGCTGAATCTGACAACGTCTGTGCACTAACTGCTGTAAATACCTCTGGCACAAGGTAACAAAAACATGAAATCTGTTTTTTCGGGAGTAATTTGAAGTGCGACCAGCTGAGTAGACAAATACCGACCGTTTATTTTAGTCTAATTTTAATGTCAAAGAAATAGTTATTATTGTTGACGACAGCTTTGGAAAACTATCAAGAATTTCACAATACTTTCTCCCAAAAATATATAACAAATAGTTGACCTTCACACTCGTGAAAGTAGAGAAGAACTTGAAAAGACATTTTATTTACCTCAGATTATTCACCACATTTGTTTACACAATGAAAGTTACAGCAAAAGTACATTTAATTTGTGCAGCCCAACCATATTCTGAGCGTAAAATCATGGAACGTCCGGTGTCGATGACCATAACGTCTTTTGCACTCGCACCTACCTATTATAATCTTACCGTTCTTTTTGTGAAAATGACAAATGCAACAACTGGGCACTTGGAAAAGGGTTGGGAGTGGAGGAAGGAGGCGTGGTGGGGAGAATGTTAAATTGTCCTTAACTTTCACGCGGTTAAAGGTTTACGGAATATATAAGGTTAAAGGTTTACCGTAATATAACCAGTTTTGTTATTTATCGTTTAACAGTATATTGGAAGAAAGATTATACAGGCATGCTTAGTAGTGTGTAAATAAAGTGATCAGCAATGTGTGAGCAATCTTCTCTTTCATTCTAATAAAGAAAAGCAAGAAATAATAAAATGTTCCCAACAATAGGAGCATAGGGCATCCTTTATTAATCTCGACAACTCTCTTGACTATATCGAGAATGCTTAGTAAAGAGATAAAGGTATATGGATGACATAGAACGACCTTCCTCTTCTTGAATGTTATTGCAAACCATATAAATTGCGGTAGTCAGCAATTCCTTCGACAAGATGTAAAGTGCTGGTTGTCTGAAGTGATATTTCCAGCCTTGTTGTACATTGGACTGGTCCTGTGCGCGGATTTCATTCGCAACACAAACACTCTCTGTCTGTCTGTCTGTCTGTCTGTCTGTCTGTCTGTCTGTCTGTCTGTCTGTCTGTCTGTCTGTCTGTCTGTCTGTCTGTCTGTCTGTCTGTCTGTCTGTCTGTCTGTCTTTTTTCTTTCTCTCTCTCCCTCTCCCCCTCTCTCTCCCCCCTCTCTCTCTCCCTCCCTCTCTCTCTCTTCCTCCCCCCTCTCCCCCCCCCTCTCTCTCTCTCCCCCCCTATCTCTCTCTCACACACACATACACACGCGCGTGCGCGCACACATACATACACCCCCAACACATGCACTGTCTCTCTCAGGTACACATACATAAATACAATATACATATTATCATTATGTATATATATATATATATATAATATATATTTATATATGTATATATGTATATATATGCGTGTGTGTATGTGTGTGTGTGTGTGTGTGTGTGTGTGTGTGTGTGTGAGTGAGAGAGAGAGAGAGAGAGAGAGAGAGAGAGAGAGAGAGAGAGAGAGAGAGAGAGAGAGAGAGAGAGAGAGAGAGAGGGCAGCGCAGACAGAAATGGGCAAGCAGTCCAAAGAACAGTAAAATGGTGATACAAATGAGTGAAGTGGGAACGAATCAAAACGAACACAAGTAGAAAGCGAAGGATAGGAAGTAGAAGAAAGATACGTTTGAGGAACTTAAGAAGAACGTAGGGAGAAAACAAAGATAGTGATGAGCACTACTGAGAGGTTGTGAAGACGCAAGTAAAGAAAAATGACAAAAAGACAAGACCAAGGGAAATAATACAATTATTTAAGAAAGTAGGTTACGCGTAATACGATAACCGTGGGGAGTTAGACAAAAATAGAAAATACGTTCACACAGTAACATGCAGGGAACTAAACGAATAACTGCTGAGCATTAGAGATAAAAATAGAAAAGGCATTCAAACCGTAAAATGTAGGGTACCGAACGCTTTAGTCGTGGCAATGCGGATTTGGAGATGTACAAGGGAATAAAACGAGGAAATAATTCCTCCATTCCGATTTCTCGTCTCTCTCCATCTTGTTGTGACACCACATGAAACCGTTTCCTCACGGGGAGACCAGTAATGGCTGACCTAATGAGATCAGTCACGATAGCAGACTGGTCAGTGTGACCTGTCTGGTCAGTACAGGGGTGTGCTACGACTGTTATTGACTGACCCCTAAGGTTGATCGTAAATGGCTAGCACTTATGTTCACACGCGATACAGTCCTGATGAAACGGGAAAATAAATATAATTAGAGTAATGATTGTGCTATAACAATATTATTATCAGTCAGTCAACTTGCTACCATAGATAAATAGATAGATAAATAAAAAACAAACAAGCAAAGCAATAAGTAAACAAATAAATAATCAGATAAATAAATGAATAGATAAATAAACGACCAACCAACCAACCAACCAACCAACCAACCAACCAACCAACCAACCAACCAACCAAGCAACCAATTAACCACCCAACCAACCAAATAAATACACGAATAAATAAATAAATAAATGCAAAAATAAATAAATTAATTAAGGAGGTCTTGGTAGACCGGGAAAAACTTACTTAGAGAGTTCGAACAGATGAGTGACGGTGAAAGACGAGAACACTAACATTTATTTTTGCAGAGCATCTGAACAGAGGAATGAGTAGCGCGCAAACTATTACTGCGGATATCTGATTCTATTCAAGATCTGCAAGTTGAAGTCAAACATTTTATCAATGCACACAGATCCTTGGTTGGTTATGAATAGTTTGCACTGACCACAGACTTAAAGAATATAGTATCCAAGACTGTGCAATCTGACGTAATTCTGGTTCACCATAAAGTGCACCATTTGGCTCGAGGAGAGGGAAAGGTAGCGTACTTTTATAGAGGACAAAGAGCGATGCCATGAAGCCATGACAGTGGCAGGATTAAGGTACTATAATTCAAGTCAATGGCACTGGCACTCAATCCAATCACGGTAGAGGGAACAAGAAAAAAAAATCCATTACGTTAATGATTGTGCAACAACAATACCAGTCAAATTGGGAATGCGCTACAACATCTTAACACTTTTAAGACGTATCAGGCACATATGTCTGACAGCAGACAAAGTGTCATGTTGTGGTACATTTCGAACTATATTACATAAATCAGGAAAAAACCCCCCAACAAACTAAAGTGCATGTTTCACATTATGTGCATTGTAGTTTTTCCTTTTCCTTTTTAAGATAAATAAAATCAAAAAGAAACATCTGTATCTATAAAGTGTCATGTTGTTGTACATTTCGAACTATATTACACAAATCAGGGAAAAAAAACCCAAACGAATGTGCATATTTCATATTATGTGTATTGTAGTTTTTCTTTTTCTTTTTAAGATAAATAAAATAAAAAAGAAAAATCTGTATCTATAACGATGTAATAAATTCTTTTTATTATGAGCCCCTAAATAGCCCGCTATCAATCGCTGGTGAAAAACCAGAATCCAGGTCCTCAAAGAGTTAAGGTTTCAAGAATTTCTAATAGAAATGATTAGTATTGATGCTAGTAATTGACCCAGTCTTGTTGCACGGGGGTACATTCTCATCAGGACAAAGATTATGCAGTTACAATATAGGGTAAAATCTATTCAGTGCACAGAGTTCGGTATAAATCTTGATTGATTATTGCTTGCAGAGATAACTACTAATACACGTCACCCAGTCCTACTGAAATGGTGAAACACGTCAGGCTAATGATTATGCTGTTAAAAATAAGAAGTAAAATTTAACTCAGTGCGCAGAGTTCGTAAATGGTTGAGTACACCGCGCAGTTTAATTTTATTATGTCCATGTAATCTAGTAATGTTGTTTAGCGCTTCACTATCAAAATGGCCTGCATAATCCTGAAAGTAGCGGAAAAAAAAAAGAAACAACATCTTAGCTGTCTTCAGAAAAGTGGATTGTTGTTACATGTCGTGTTTTTTTCAACACTACTGTAGATGTATTTTCATATGTAATAAGAGCTCAGCATTGACTATATTCCGAGATACCTTACGAAAAGGATTCTTATGATAATTTTTTGGGGAAAAGAATCAGTTCTTGCTATATATCGTTACAATAAATCAATCAAGCTTTCATGAGCCGTGTTTGTGATTGACCACAGAGGTAAGTGGGAAGGGGAACTTTGTTCAGTTTTTGTTCACCTCGGGTCTTATATTCACGCTTCATTCACGCTAGACTAAATGTGACTCAATGTATGCTAGCCAGTCAGACGAGCACGCCACAACCCAACGTACTTGTCTGGAATAAGTGTCAGAGTAGAGGGAGAGAGAGAGAGAGAGAGAGAGAGAGAGAGAGAGAGAGAGAGAGAGAGAGGGGGGGGTATAAATACATGTTTAAAGTTACTTCCACAAGAAAAGCAATTTTCTCTAGTGCTTTAGATCATCCCCCGTCTCCTTGTCTTAGGCTTCCACTTGGTCATTCAGTTTATCTCTCTTTCCATCTCCTGCACTTTTGACAGAGCTACTTTGATATATCACCACCACCCCCCCCCCAACTTCAAAGTGAACGTTTTCTTTAAAGCGAGGACCCTTTCAAAAGCTTTACTGGTATTAAGCTGAACTACGGCCTGGATAGCCATGGTTCGAATCAACAATGGGACTTTCTTGAAGTTGAATTGTTCCAAGCCTCTCCATCCATTAGTTTCGGTCCCACAAGAGATGGGCGTCGGTTTTAGAGGTTTTTCCCTCTAGTATGACGTACCAGTGCTGCCAGGTGCTCCAACCCCTTGTCTCATCATAGCACTTCTTGACCACAGGCGGCTCTCGCTGTGAGCGTTCGCCGTGGGTGACCAGCTCCCTATGTCAATGAGAAAATTTGCTAAGGGCACGTGCACACTCTACTAATGACCATTACAAATCGATTACAGTCGGGCTGACTCGGTAGAAAAAGGAAAAGTCACCAGTGATTATATTCCCCCTTAGTTTGTCTTTGTCATGCAAGGTCTTGTGCCTCTGCTACTGTGCGTGAGCTAAAACAACAGGAAAAATACCAGTGAAAAACATGAAAGAGAAAAACAAATGAGTAAAAAGCCGAAACGAATTCCTCATAGGATTAGTAAAGTATGTACACACTGGGTTCACATTACACCGATACCAAACAAAGGTGGCAGGATCGATAAGCAAATAATTATTTCGCACACGTGATCGTTAAAGATCAGTTTACGTGCCGTTAGGACCGTTAGTCAATACGCTGAAAGACGTCAGTCAATGCCTATTATAATCGTGGAGACAAAGAATGCACTGGGAAAACCCAAAGGAAATATTAAAGTACAATAGTAACGTCTTATCTAGGCATTTGGCTATCAAAAGGGCGGAAAGCAGACTCTAAAAAGCTGGCGCTTTCAGGTCACTTGAGTTTACTGCTATGTTTTAAATGGGGATAGAAAAAGTGCTAAAATAAACTAGTCATATGATAAATTCGTTCGAAACACAAAACTAACAAACTAATGGTAAGGAAAAAAAAGAGAGAATTCCCTCAACCCGTTGGGCGTTCCTTGATCTTTTCATAGTCGTCATAATATCTTTACTATGTTGTCTCATTTTAATTGGCCAATATCATGCATTTTTCTGTGTAAAGAAGTATGGTATCTTAAGGCTGGAAGCTTCACGCCGTTGAGGAGGTTTTCTTATTGGTGTTATCAATATATTTTTAGGTTGACAAATGACCCTCACTTTTTCCTCAAAAGAAATCTAGTTTTCCGGAGTTGTTACTAGAGGGCATAGCATCTCGCTAACACAGAAAAGCATTCAGAATCTCCGTGAAACGGATTGGAAAGACAAATCTGGGGTTAAATCTTAGCAAAGTGACCGAAAATCAGCTTTTCTACCAAAGCTGGCTCTTTTCAAAAATAGACTCTCATCTGCCCTTTTTCGATATAGTGAAGACTGGCCTACGACTGATAACTGAATTAACAACACCTTCACACTCCCTCCCCACTCCAACCCCTTCCAAGCGAAATAAAGCACACACACACACACACACACACACACACA
>NW_004797515.1:242757-247659 GCF_000002075.1 Aplysia californica | reverse complement strand
CTCCTCCTCCTCCTCCTCCTCCTTCTCCTTCTCCTTCTCCTTCTTCTTCTTCTTCTTCTTCTTCTTCTTCTTCTTCTTCTTCTTTGAGACCTCAGCGGCAGTTAACAGATGGTTGTTCAACCTGCAGTGTTTGTGATAGCTACGTATGTTTCCGATTTTCTACTTCGAAGGGCCCCTTGTTTTCAAATTCAAGGCTGACACATTCTGATTTCGAAGGTACTCTCTTTATATTTTAAGACTAATCAGAGTTTGTGTCTTTATAATATAAATCCCCCCAAAAATTAATATTGAACTGTCTGTATAAGAAGCACAATAGATGTGCATGCCAGTGCGCGCTCGCGCGCGCGCGCGCGCGCGCGTGTGTGTGTGTGTGTGTGTGTGTGTGTGTGTGTGTGTGTGTGTGTGTGTGTGTGTGTGTGTGGCTGAAATATAGAGGAAGAAAAAGTCAGGAGTAAGGGAGAGAGGAGCAGAGAAAATTGGGGGTGGGGGTGGACATGGGATTTGGTGAAAGGTGGAGAGAGTGGGAAGAAAAGCTTGACTAGAGCACAAAGGAGAGCGTTTTTAGAAAAGAAAACATTTTTGTCGCTAGCCAGGGTTCGATCTATGTCCTTTTGAAGCCAACGCTGTACCTCTTAGAGACTACGAGAGCTCCTTTGGGTTTCTTATAAATGAATTTTGTTGTTGTTGAATTGCTATCAAATTCTTGTCTGGGACATACATTTACTGTTTGAGACATGAGTTAATCCCTCTTTACGACTACAAGCACTAGACGATGAAAGATTGAATTCTTAACTCCCTGGGCTTTTCACCTGGTGTTATCCGAGATCAGTCTGGGATCATGAATGCATTCACATTTGTCATTCATTCGATTCCGAAAGCTTGACTTTGGTCTGAAATATAGTGTACTGATATTACACTGCAAGACAGAACGACTTTCATCTATTATCTATTGGACAATTCAGTACATAACTCATTTCTTCCTCTTCTCGCCCTTTCCAAAAAACCAACAAAACAAAGCCGAATACCCCCTCCCCTTAAAAAAAAACCCCCAACAGATTGAAACCAGAGACACATTAAAAAAAATGAATAGGAAACTAAATCAAAATACAGATTCCAATATTTGATAAAACCATACAGAAGGCATAAAAAGGAACAAAACACACGCAAAGACACCAGGACGATATGCGACTCCCTCTAACATGATATTTCACAGATGTTCCCTCTTCGCTGGAAGAACAGAGGTATCGAATTAAAACCAAAAGCAATCTTAAAACACTTTTTCTGGAACAATTTGATCCAGTTCTTAGAGCATTGTGCATGTTATTTTTATTATGTATTTGTATGTGTTTATTTTGTAACGATGTGTAAGCGTGCGCGTGTGATAAGAAAGTAGATGTGTGTGTGTGTGTGTGTGTGTGTGTGTGTGTGTGTGTGTGTGTGTGTGTGTGTGCGCGCGCGCACGTTTGTGTGTGTGTGCACGTGTGTGCGTGCGTACGTGTATGAATATTGTTTGTACATTCATTTATAATACCGACTGCGCATATTAGGAGTCCGCGAAACCGACTGGATAGAGTCTGGACAGAAGCAGCTCAGCTCGGGGGAAAGTTAAGCAAGGAAAGTGTTAGATTGGAACCCACAGGGCAAAAGATCAAGGGGAAGACCACGTGGAACCCAGAGAAGAGTCACGGAAATGGATGTACAGAAAAATGGGAAGGCATGGAATGACATCAAGTGATTAGCCCAGGATAGGGAAAAGTGGAAAGTGTTTGTTCGTGGCCTATATCCTGATCCAGGGTTAGGAAGGCAACGATGATGATGATACATTGATGAAAAGTTCTTAGAGCTGTGTTCACACGGGGATAGGTGCAATAGGAATGTTGTGCATTATTAATCTTCTAAAAGATCCGTTTGTGTCTCGGAATGTTTTCGATTTAACCCAGAGAAAACCAAGGATCTGTAAATTCTTAACCTGTTTAGTTTTTGTCTAAGGGCTAAGAGAGTGCGAACACAATACCAAAACCTGCTATTTATAAAAAGTCTATATGTTAGGCATAAAATAATAAACGTTTTATGAATTTAATAATCACGATGACAAACACTATTATATTCTCTGTTAAGGTATAGTAGATAGTGTTTATCTAGCCCAGAAGTGGAGTTAGTGATATACGTTTTCCGCACATTAGACAAAAGCACAGATGCCTGAGGTGGGATGGCTAGACTCGCTGCTGCTGGACATAGGTGACGTAAACTCAATTACCTAGTAGGGAAGTCATTTTATCGAGTATCTCCGCTTGTCTTCTGGGACAATGAATCCCATTTCTCCCAGATTGACTTTGACAGGCAGAGTTCGCCTCTTAAATAATATGAATCGTGTTGATTTCGCGTAAAACATTATAATAACTAGGCCAAAGCGTTTCCAGAAAATGCTGGAGAGTATTCACATTTTTAAATGTGGCCAACGACTAATGGTTCGTTCTTTCCGTTCCTGTTGTAGTAACATCAAATAGGCCAAGGTCTTACTTCTATTACCAACCTTCGTGTGGTAAAGGAAATGAGAGGAAATAGGTGGGCGCTTGAGAAAGAGGGTAATGAAGGAATGAGGGCTGGGGATGGGGAGGGGAGGAAGAGGCGAAGGCTTAGAGAATCTGCAACCACTGACCACCAGACGTCTTCGTGATTGAATTCTCAATTTCGTGGTAATCTTCCTGGCTTTCCAACATCGGCCCGGCACACTGACAGTATTCTCACATTCCGCCAATTCCTCCCCACATTCTCCTGGCAATCAGAACCAAAGCTGTTCTGTAGTTACATCATTGATGACGCAACCAAATTTGTTGTCCCTTTTCCTAGCTGCGTGTACTACGGCTTACAAGTACTGCTTCCAAGCGGTTGGTTATGGACTTGACTATAAGGTATGATACAGATTTATCACTATTTTCTGCATTGTGACGTTATGCAAAAGGTTGGGCCTCTGATACAAAGTTTAATCTACGACAGGATTGAGCCAATTTGGTAAAACCCCGTAGCAAGTCCCCAACTAACTAAGCTTAAGGAGGCAAAGAACACCCTAGAGCGAATTCGAACAAGACACATCCGCACTATAGCTCGCAACTGAGCAAAACAGCACGCCACTGAACTTGACTCAGGTGCTTGATGTTCTCTTGAGATTACATCAAAAGCTCTGTCTTTGAAATGATGTGTTGCGTTATGTAAGGCCTTAATCTAACAGCATCCTGTACCTCGTGTAAAACCCCCCAGACCGAAGCAACGATAAAAAGGATACAAAAATAACAAACACTTTCACTTCCGTTGAGAACCACCTCCCCCTCCCCCATAAAAAACAAACAAATAAAATAAAAACAAACAACAAAAAACCACAACAGTCCTTAAAAAAGGAAAGAAAAGCAATTCACAGAAAACTGGAGCAACAAGTGGTGGTGAGGGTAAAGCAATATGGCATGACAGCGTGGTGGAATCAGGCTCTCGTCAAAATAATTAAAGTGAAAAAACTTGCATTTTCCGCAGGTTTGTGAATTTTTATCAAATTTTTGTTTTTTGGCTCAACACCTTTCATGTCTATTAAAGAACTCATTTCTGCGAGGATTTTTCTGAAAAACGTTGATTAAAGGCACAGAAAATGTAAATTTTCAGTTATCACGGACTCTTAAGCTTAGGAAATAACTAATCTTTGGCGGCCATTTTCTTACTAATTTTACCTCTGAAAACAAGTGACCCCCACCTCCTTCTTTCGCAAATATCTCGACTTGTATTCAAGATAAATGGATCATTTTTTTCATCCAAATAAAGACAAGTGAACAAGCTTTAAGATGATACAATAATTTTACATGCCCAAAAATTGACGAGAGCCTGATTCCACCACGCTGCCTCACATATGGCTTGACAGCGTTGGAGAAGGGCGAGGGAGGGGGTTATCTGAAACATGAATAGTACAATGAAGAGTCCAAGCTCTCTTTAAGTACAAAAAGGCAAAGTATTAGATTAAAACAAAACTGCCACTCGCAGACAAACGTATCATATTTTACTGCTGCCCTGAAAAGGATCTCGGTGACATTTAATACCGGTCGATTGGAAAGACCTTTTATAGAAACTGAAGATGAATAATGATCAGCTTAGACATGAGACGAAAGCACCTGTTGCAAAACTGAACATCAAAGCTAAAACTGGCCTTCTTTGTTCTAGAACCATTAACAGGCGGAACACAAACAAGGGGACAGACAGAGCAGAGGCGTCCCTTTAAAAGAACACATATATTTTGACCAATAAAACTATATTTGCTTCTGAAATGGAATAGGTATACAGTGTCTCAAGAGTTTCTGTTTCCAGCTCATTCAGCAAAAGTAGGATCCATACTCCATGGACTGCTGTGACGCAAATAGCGCTTTTGCTCTTCTCTCGTCCACGCGATGACGTCAGTTCCCGTCTGGGGTACTTTAGTACTCTCCTCGCCCGGTTACGTCACTTCCGTGCTTCTTGTGGTCTGGTTGGGATCGAAACTGGTCGTCTGAAGAGTAAAAAAAGAGGAAAAGACGAAAAAGGTATATATTTTAGTAGTGTTGTAGTGAACAGTCATATGGTTGTGATTTCGTTGCAGTGCGAGAAAGGATAAATAATTAGAATGGAATGGTAATTAAAATGATAATGGCAATGACATTCTCGTTCGTCTCATAACTTAAAAGAGGGAAAAAAACCCCCAAAACCTTTACAGATCAACATTAAAATTTGTATTTCCCTGCTTGACGAGTGGAATAAAGTGCCCTGTTGTACGAACACAGGAGTGTGTGAGCGGAGAAATAATATTAGACACAATAAGTATTTGTGTGTGTGTGTGTGTCTCTCTCTCTCTCTCTCTCTCTCTCTCTCTCTCTCTCTCTCTCTCTCTCT
>NW_004797515.1:240488-242479 GCF_000002075.1 Aplysia californica | reverse complement strand
GAGAGAGAGAGAGAGAGAGAGAGAGAGAGAGAGAGACTGAGAGGGGAGGAGAGGTATAGAGGTAGCGATGGTGATGGTCCGTCAGAGTGGAGATGAGGTGCGTGGTGGCGGTAGGGGTGCTAAGCTGCGAGTGTAACATTATGTTGACATTATGCAGGTACTTTTTATTGAAAGAGCGGCATAGTTAAGTTCGAACGTAGCCTCAAACACACTAAAATCCTTACTCTTTTGTAAACTTACTCTTTCCCCAGTAAAAAAAAGGATGACCAGATTCGATGTTTCTTCTAATCTTGTCAATTCCGTCTGGAAATTCCGATGAGAGAGAGAGAGAGAGAGAGAGAGGTGTTAGATAATATAACAACACGTAAATGGTAGATATGTTACTTAATTTCAGCGATCATCCGAGTACTTTACCATTTTGTTCTCGACACTGACAAAAACAGATTTATCGAGTTTGTGCATGCAGAACAGTCCCTGGCCGATACTGCTTGCACTGAACATAGGGCTCCTAGTAGTCCAAGTGTGAGTACTCTAGCGACTAAAAAGAAGTTGATAATAATAGCAATCCTAAGGATACACGCAACAAAGCATTTCAACTATGTTCCTGTTTCGTTCACGTGTATGTTTTGAGCTCAACATCACTCTGCGGGTTAATGGAGGGCACAACTAAGTATTGTATCTTTTCTTTCCCTCTTTTGTCTCCGTCTGTCTATCTTCCGCTTTCTTTGTACTGAATGACCGATATCGAGTCACTGTGATTTTCGTAACTCAAGAGTTAAACCAAGACAAACAAAACCATTAATATTAGATCTACTTAAAGGAAACTCATCAAGAGATGATGTAAAGCCCACACACTAAAGGGTTTTCAATGAAGTTAAGAATCAAGTCAAAATGGTTATCGTGAAATTTGGGATTCTTAACCAACAACTTTTTCAGGGAGTGACGCGGAGAACAACTTCCACGTTCATGTCTGTCAGGATATTATAAAGCGGCCAAACAATTTGGTTTTGGCTTTCTGTAATCCAAGAGAGAACTTTTTAGCTTCTAGTCATTTTGCTAGGAAATGTTGTATGTAATTTCACCCCCTGTTTCGATAATCCTCTTGCTGATCACCAAATAAAACAAACTTCGGGTGAAAGGAAAACAGCACAATTTGTTTACCACGTTTCTCTTCCTCACAAACCTTGTCCTCAGCATCATCCTTATCATTCCTCCTCCTTTTCAAATGTGGCTTTTCGCAAACAATTTTTCATAGTGAGCTACATAGAAAAGGTCATACATTTTTTTTAGCCTTGTTTATTTTTTATCTCCAAACAAAATTGCACCAAATCATAGATCTATAGGATTTCTTTTTTCCACCCTTGATCCATCTGTTCATATCCTTACTACAAGCCTATGTCTGTGGTGTAGGGTTAGACGTCTCGCTGAAGCACGCAGGAGACCCGAATTCGATTCCCGAGTGAGGAAAGTTTTAAAAAATTGAGTTTCTCGGTCTTTTTGCCCGGATGTTGTATCCATCTATTTCCGGGTTGACCCTGACAGGCAAGGTCGGACGCCCGCCTCCAACATGATCTAGATTATGTCGATGGGGGTGTAAAAGCGCTTACTTAACCCTATCCGTACGCCCTGGGGTCATTTTGTATCTCCGGGGTTGTATTCTTCTCATGTTAGAATACTTCTAGTGCGAAGATCTCTTTGAAACTTTCAGTATTTCTCAAAAAATCATTTTGACAGACTTCTGTGCAAAGCGTACGGATCGGATTAACGAGTACATTTCCTCTTGGAAGGGTTGTGGCACAGAGTTCCCCACGTCCTATGAATAGTGAAACACGATGTACGGATAGGGTTAAAAAAGAATTAAAAAATCCTACCTTCCAGCGCGTTGTGTTGCCCGTGACCCTGGGCAGTTAGATCCGGGGGAGATAGCAGGTGGCGCACACCTTGAGGCGATCTCAGGTGAGAGTTGAGATGCACGTGCTTTTCAGGATGGG
>NW_004797515.1:225088-239035 GCF_000002075.1 Aplysia californica | reverse complement strand
GAAAGAGAAAGATAGAGAGAGAAAGAGAGAGAGGGTAAGTAGAGATAACGAAAGAGATGAAAATGGTACGGTGAATTAATTCAATGCGTGGTGGGCTGAAGAGGTCAAAATATGTGAGGCAGCGTGGTGGAATCAGGCTCTCGTCAATTTTTGGGAAGTAAAGTTATTGGTATCATCTTAAAGCTTGTTCACTTGTCTTTATTTTGATGAATAAAATATCCATTTATCTAGGATACAAGTCGAGATATTTGCGAAAGAAAGAGGCGACATTCACCTGTTTTCAGAGGTAAAATTAGTGAGATAATGGCCGCCAAACATTAGTTATTTCCTTTGCTTAAGAGTCCGTAGGAACTAAAAACTGGCATTTTTTGTACCTTTAATCAACGTTTTTCAGAAAAACACACACATAAATGAGTTCTTTAACGGCCATGAAAGGTGTTGAACCAAAAAACAAAAATTCGATAAAAATTCACAAACCTGTGGAAAAATGCAAGTTTCTTCACTTTGATTATTTTGACGAGAGCCTGATTCCACCACGCTGCCTCACATATTGCTTTTTCCTGATCCTAGTAAAACCGGAACCCATAAAAGGTGAAAGAACGTTCTGGCTTCAAAATGTATCGAAAGTTAGCCTAAAAGTCGAGCCAGGATTTCGTTTCATTGGTGTATCTCTACTGCTGAGGGTATCCATTTATCAGGCAACAGCACCAACAGAGCACATTGATTGGTCGCTTTTTAGCACAAGGGGGCTATCCCGAAATATGCTGTTTTGAGAATATCGAAGTTAAAGTTTTTCCCCCAAGTTGAGTTTTTTCTATAACCAAACAAATATATACACACCAATGAAACCAAACTTCTATAGGTAGGGCAATGTCCATTTTTGGTGTAGGTTAAGAATTCTGGAAATCCCCCGAAATCTGGGTTAGCTCTCTTGTCCTGAAAAGCGACCAATTTTTTCTTGCTTTTCTTATTTTCATTGTCTGCAACTCACCTAAAAACCATTGGTCAAAAGTCGTGTCGTAGTGCAGTTTACAAGGCTATAACTATATGAAAAAGGAAGGCCATGATTAGTTTTGTGTTACTTTAAAGGATGAACCCAGTTCACAGTTAAGTCTAGGAATTCACGCTATGTAATAATACCTTACGAAGATATGCAATATTCCTTGGGAATATTTGTCAAACGCATTCCGTCGTCGGTTGGAGTTCTACCCAGCATTCATTTCATTCTCAGACTATTTTTAAGCCTGTCTATCTGTCTATCTGTCTGTCTGTCTGTCTGCCTGTCTGTCTGTCTGTCTGTCTGTTTACCTGTCTGCATGTTTGTCTGTTTTTATGGCAGAACATCTGTCTGTATGTATATAAATATAAGTGTATGAGCTTAATGCCCTTATCAATACTATTAGGTCATTAGGACGGGACCTCCCAAATTTAACGGCCATCTCCGATAGCACCCAGCCGAATTGGTTGAGAACCTTAAAACTCCACAAAACGACCCTAGCTCAAGAACAACGAGTCTGGGATTCGAACTGGGGCCATCTGCTCCTTGGTAAAGCATGATACCAACTGAGCTGGCGGGGAACCACAACCCCCCCCCTCCTCAAATTTGCCTGACTGAATGGCTATGTGCGAGGAGTGACCCACTTCACAGCCGTGTTGTCCGTTAAGTGTAACGACTTTGATGGACAACACAGGAATCGCTGTCTACATCTGCCAGCATTGGGGAGTCGGCACATTATTTATCACTGATTTTGTATATAGATTGAGGGTGCTAATGTACAAACTAAATACAAACACTCATACACTCACAGACACACGCGAACGTATCCATATATTATATATTATTCTCTCTCTATCTCCCTCTTTCTCTCTCTCTCTTTCTTTCTCCCTACTCTCTCTCTCTCTTACTTTCTGTCTTTCTCTTCCTCTCCCTTTATCTTTCGTTATCTTTCTCTATCTTGCATTACCACACCCCCTCGCTTCTCACTCTCCCCTCCCCCCTCCCCCGACTGAGAGCTAAACATAAACAGGCGGAAAGAAAATTTATTATGGAGAAAAGTTGAGAAAATAAGTCTCTGAGGATGTGAAATAAAAAAATAATAATGAGAAGACCGAGAATGAGGGAGAGAAAGACAAAAAGAAAGATAGTGTGTGTGTGAGTGTGTGTGTGTGTGTGTGTGTGTGTATGTGTGTGTGTATGTGTGTGTGTGAGAGAGAGAGAGAGAGAAAGAGTGAGTGAGAGAGAGAGAGAGAGAGAGAGAGAGAGAGAGAGTAAGCGCGATGGTGAGAGAGAAAGAGCGAGAGCGGAGAGAGAGAGGGATAGTGAGAGAGGGAAAGAGAGAGAGAGAGGGGAGAAAGAGATGGAGAGAGGAAGAGAAGATAGGAGAGAGAGAGAGAGTGGACGAAACGGCGGGAGAGAGAGAGAGAGAGAGAAAGAAAGAGAGAGAGAGAGAGAGAGAGAGAGAAAGAGAGAAAAAGAGAGATAGACAGAAAGAGAGGGGGGGGGGTAGAGTATATTGAGAAAAATAAAAAGAGGAAGAGGGATGGGGTAAGAAGGAACAAAGAGAGAGAGAAGGCGAGAGAGAGAGAGAGAGAGAGAGAGAGGGAGAGAGAGAGAAAGAGAGAGGGAGAGAGAGAGAGAGAGAGAGAGAGAGAGAGAGAGAGAGAGAGAGAGAGAGAGAGAGAGAGAGAGAGAGTTGCCACAGTTAAGGGATAGGGACGGGTTAAGTGCTTCAAAACCTTTCAAAAGCGAAGCACATTAAAAATGTAAATTCATCAACTGATGCAGAAATTCACAGAAATAGAAAAGAAGCAAAACCCACTCGTAACGCCTTCCAGCAATCCACTCAAAGAAAGAATTTGCTCTTTCCGCGCACTGCACTCTTATTGCAATTCACCTTTGACTGTAATTTGCCGAGCTTATTTGGTGCTGGCAAAAGTGATTTAAAACGCGGGGCAAACAATTGTACAATGAGTCCGCTGGACTGAACTCAAAGGCTAGTGAGTGCGTTTTCTCGAGAGCTTGTTGAGAGTCTAATGACTTCAACTTGCGCACCTAAACGACCTTGCAAGAAGATGCAGGTATTGATTGAGACTCAGAGAGAAGTATGATAATGCAGCATCTCAATTTCGTTTTTGTCCTCTTCTTATGTGGACGGATGCCGCTAGCAAGTAATTGAAGAACAGCTTATTTTGAAAATGATTGTGAGAGAGAAAGGGAGAAATAGAATTTAAACGGCGTAAAAGATATGGGGTGACCGTGTAAGTTGGCAGTGAGTTTCTGAAAACCGTAAAAAAACACATAGTCACATGATGGTGAAAACGATAAAAATATGAAAAAGGATTAAATGGATAAATAGACAGATAGATAGATAGATAGATAGATAGATAGATAGATAGATAGATAGATAGATAGATAGATAGATAGATAGAAAAAGAGAAAGAAAGTGAAAGAAAATATGAGAGTAAAAGAGAGGGTGGGAGAGAGAGAAAGAGAGAAAAAATGGAAGATAGAAAGAGAAAGAGAGAAAGAGGAAGAGAAAGAGAAAGACAGAAAGATGGAGAGAGAGATGGAGAGAGAGAGATGGAGAGACAGAGAGAGAGAGTGAGAGAGAGAGTGAGAGGGAGAGAGAGAGAGAGAGAGAGAGAGAGAGAGAGAGAGAGGGGGGGGGAGAGAGAGAGAGAAAGAGAGAGGGGAGAGTCAGAGAAAGAAAGAGAAAGAATTAGAAAGGTGGAAGGGGGGGGGGGGAAGAACAATAATAGTGGAAAACAGTGAGAAAATGATTATTATTTTAAAAAGAAAAAAGCTGAGAATTTCTCAGATTGACCCTAGTTTTAATTTTTTTTGGATCTACCGATAGGACATGTAGTGCGTTGTCAAACAATTTGAAGACGCATAATTAGATACAGTAAACATGTCAAGAAATAAGCTGTACGTTTTTGCTTGTGTTTTCTGCATACATGAGTGATTGTGTGTGAAACATTAATATTGTTTCTTGAAGGAGTACAAATTACCCAAGTCGAAAAATTCTTTCTGTGTACAGTACTGCTCTCCCATGTACGCTGCTTAATGTATCCTTTTTATTCTGATCTCCTCGGTCCCCACAAAGCAGTGTAATAAGAAAAGCAGCATGCTGAAACATGCTGCCGATAGGTTATGCTCATTTGTTTTCTGTTTCCTAATCTTTATGTATTTTCATGTCTGGTTTCATATTTCCAAGATTCATCTACGTTCTAGGTCATGCTTTGTCAAGTCTGTCTTTCGTTGTGCCCTTCGCCACCCCAAACAGACTTTTATTGACAGAATTAACTCTGAAAAAGATTACAGAGGTCATTAAAAAGATGCGAATCACGATTAGATGGGAAACGTACTGGACTTCGGGTCAGAAGAGTAAACCTATCAGAGCTTAAGAATTTTATGAAGACTTGGGAACTTTGAAGTGATTCAGAAGACCATGTAGCTGCACATTTCTCTTCGTCATATTAAGCAATTTCATTGGATGCAAACGATGCAGAAAACTAACGAAGCTTCAAGAATTTAATCACGATGAAAGAAGATAGAAAATTGAAACTCACGCTATAAATGGAAGGAGACACTATGAGAAGACGATCACATATTATTCATTTCGACTGAACTGAAGCTTTCGGACAGTTCATTGAGTGAAACATGGACTGTTTCTGGAAAATTCTTAACGTCAAATGGCAGGACAAAATACCAGATACCGAAGTTCTTAAAAGGGCAAATACCGAGAGCCTGTTTTATAAGCTTAAACAGACTCAGATTTGCCTGGTTGGCCATGTCGTAAGAATGCCTGAATTGCCGTCAGAGAAGCGTACAGCTGGTGCACCAAAAACGCTATAAAAACATGCTGAAAATGTCTCTGAGTGACTCCAACATCAATACTTTGACATGAGAGAGCCTATTTCCTGGCAGCAAATCATATGAGGCATCACGAATTAGAATGCTGAAGCCAGGAGAGAGGCCCACAAGCTGTGAACGTTCACAAGTGGAAACGAAGCTTTTAAACGCTTACAAGATTAAACGTGTAACAAAATCTTTTAGCTTTGCTAGAATTGGTCCCACTGGCCATGTCAAAAACCACAAATCATCTTAAGCCTTATTCTTTTTTATGAAATGTACTCCTCCTCAGGTGTATTAGTCAAGGTTAGACACTGATGGATGAACTATTCTTATATTTTTTATAGGCGATTGACTTCAAAATCGGAGGCCACGCCTCTAAGTAGTCTTAGTGTTAAAAGAGTCGTCAGGTCCATACCTTGATCAATATGTGAGGCAGCGTGGTGGAATCAGGCTCTCATCAAAATAATCAAAGTGAAGAAACTTGCATTTTCCCGTATGTTTGTGAATTGTTATCAAATTTATGTTTTTCGGCTCAACACATTTCATGATCATCAAAGAATTCATTTCTGTGTGGAATTTTCAGAAAAACGTCGATTAAAGGCACACAAAATGTAAATTTTCAGTTACTACGGACTATTAAGATAAGGAAATAACTAATCTTTGGCGGCTATTTTCTCACTAGTTTTACCTCTGAAAACAGGTGACCCCCACCTCCTTCAATCGCAAATATCTCGACTTGTATTCCAAATAAATGGACATTTCTTTCATCCAAATTAAGACAAGTGAAAAAGCTTTACGATGATACCAATAACTCTACATGCCCAAATATTGACGAGCGCCTGATTCCACCACGCTGCCTCACATATAATATGAGAGAAAGAGAGGGATTGAACAAGACAAATTATAGACTGACAGTCAGACAGCCCGGCAGACAGACAGGCAGACTTACATACACATAGACAGACAGGCAGAAACGCAGACAGATAGATAGACAGGCAGACAGACAGGCAGACAGACGGACGGAAAGAAAACAATACAAGAAATAAACAGAGACACGTAATGGTGAAACGATTAGATGGGTAGAACTATTGTGGGTTTTGTTGTTGTTGTTACTGTATCTAATTCTCTTCCTAAAGGACAATACTGATCACTGTCAGTGAGCTGATATTTAAAAAGTCCGTTCGTTCTTGGCTCTTGTTTCAGGAATGTTGTTAACTTTCCTTTATTTTGTTTTCCTCTTGATTTTTCCTTTGTTGTACTCCTGTTTGAGAGATCACGCAACCGAAAGAGTACGCCTGTTATGGAGATCCGTACTTGAATTAATGAGGACTTTACAGGGATCTTAAAGGGTGGTCAAGTTACTGGAGACCATGCATAGAGCTGCGATCTAAGTAAAATTTTGACATAATGTAAAACAATATAACTATTATCCGCTTCCTTGTGAAACCAATTTCCTCAAATTTGAATCAAAGTACATTGTAGATGTATTTTATGCAAACCAGTAAACCAGTCTGCCCACTCATAAATTTCAGTACGAGTAGTCATGCTTCATTTTGCCTGAGGCTATGCAGCAGCCCATAATATACAGTTTCCAGGTGGCATTCGTTATTGGGTGCGCTACAGGCCTTTATGTGGAAAGGAAATGTAAGATACAACTGGTGTGGTATAACTTAAAATCGATCTATCTATCTATCTATCTATCTATCTATCTATCTATCTATCTATCTATCTATCTACCTATCTATAAACTCACACATACACACATATTATATAATAAACAGGGTGAATTTATGTAGAAACCCAATAAACAGTCTCTAGTCCCTCAGTTGCCAAAGGGTTTGAGAGGTTCAAACCTTCTTCTCCCCCTTCTGGCGAGTATTCAAAAGCCATCATGTCTACGGAACATGCTGGTCTAGAGTGACCATAAATTGCTAACTCGGAATTAGTTTAAAAAAATGCGAATTAGAAGTTTGACAAATTTCATTACTTGTCATTTACCTTACATGTTATACTTGTGAAAAGACGCGTTAAGATCTTCAGATCTAACAAAATCATAACACAAAAAAATGCAGCCCATGTTTCGACGTCTTGCTCTGGGATCTGCCGTCTTAGAATAGCACATTTTCCGTCTGATTATTTGCTCGCCCATGAGTACTTCACCCTTCACGTCGCCCTTTAGACTTTCCATTTCAAGTTCGTTAGCTAAAGCTAAATTTCGAGTTGTGGGTGCTTTCAAATTATCTCATAACACATAAGTGCAGGCAAACGAGAAGTTCTGAAGATGAAGGGACCGCTTAGTGTTTGAGAACACCAAGGGGCGTTGGCTGGAATTGCATTCGCGTCAATTAGCCTCGACTCGAAGTGTTCCTCTCCTACGCGCAGGTGTGCTGAGTATCTATTCGCACCGCATACCTTCTTATTTCCTGTCTTGGAGAACCAGCTTTCGCACTTCTGCTCGTTATGCCAGAAGAACGCTTTTTAAAACACTTATATCAACGTTCTTGTATCTGTTTCGACGCTGATTTCATGAAGGGGTGGTCACGGTAGTATGAGAGCTTATTTCCTCCGGTTTTTCACACCCCTGATTTAAGAGCAGCTCGGGGTTGAGTACCTAATATTCCAGTTTAAGCTTGGAAAATTAAATAACTTTGGAAAATGCAAAACAATGTTTTTCTATCGACAAACTGAACCATTTCTGATCACATTGAGATTAAGGGCACTCTAAGAAAACCCAACACATCGCATGTTTATATAGGCTGGAGTAACAGATCAAGAAAGCAGAGAACCGTGTAGAATGATGCAGTGCTGTGAGGTCATCGTCCACAGAGCTCCCCATCTAGTGTTCAGACGTGAACAACAATATACGATATGCGATATACGACATACGATGTACGAGGTATGAAATATGATATATGATGTACGAGGTACGATATATGATATATGATGTACGAGGTACGATATACCAGGTATGATATATGATATATGATGTACGAGGTACGATATATGATAGATGATATATGAGGTACGAGGTACGATATATGATATATTATATACGAGGTGCGATATATGATATATGACGTACGAGGCACGATATATGATATATGAGGTACGAGGTACGATATATGATATATTATATACGAGGTACGATACATGATATATGATGTACGAGGTACGATATATGATATTATGATGTACGAGGTACGATATATGATATATGATGTACGAGATACGATATATGATATATGAGGTACGAGGTACGATATATGATATATTATATACGAGGTACGATATATGATATATGATGTACGAGGTACGATATATGATATATGAGGTACGAGGTACGATATATGATATATGATGTACGAGGTACGATATATGATATATGAGGTACGAGGTATGATATATGATATATGATGTACGAGATACGATATATGATATATGAGGTACGAGGTACGATATATGATATATTATATACGAGGTACGATATATAATATAATAATATGATGTACGAGGTACGATATATGACTACGAGGTTCGTTGTACAGGATACGAGGTACGAACTGACATGGCCTGAAAATCAGAAACACTGTGGTCTGACCACACCTGAGATCCCGAGGGAACATCCAAAAGTTATCCGACATTCTATGCGCCATTTTCTCCCTTCGATATTCTTTCCCTTCCTCCAATTTATGCCGTCCGTTTTTGACTGTTGTATTTCTTCTATATGTAAAAACAAAAACTGAAATGTTGTAAATAAGATATACGTTCAAGTGTAAACAAGAAATATGTGTTTTTAACGACAGAAAAGAAGGAGCTGACAAAAAGAATATAATTTTCGTTTACTTTTTTTGAAACGCGTTCTTGTGCTGTAATCAGGTGCACAAGGTAAGCTCTCAGTCGATAATGCTAGTGTAGCATTTCTTCGAAAACAAATTATTTTGGCTCTGCCCCCAACATTTTAACTAGCAAAAATGTGTTTAACGAGCCATTTAGCTAATTGGAAGAATGAAGTGGTTTAGGAAAGCAGGTTTGTTAGAACCTGGTTACTAGCAGGAAAACGAAAGAGGAAAACGGGGGTGGGGGTGGGAGTGGGGGATGGAGGATGCCCGCGTTCTCATTTCTTAGATAGAAAAATACTCACTTATGCCGACAAAAATTCACAATTATTTGTAAAAAAGGAGTGAACAAGCCATGGCTGCTTATTTGAAAGGTTACATTATCCAAAATAAACAAGAACCGCCTTACTGCACCGAAAAGAAGACAATGGCCTTCCCCATGGGAACGAAACACAGCTGAGATTGAAAGATAACACACATGTTGAATCATGCAACTAGTAAAATCTTAAGCTTTCGATATGTGGTAAAACGGCCGTTTTTGGATACATTTGCCACAAACACACACTATTGCTGACGGCCTCGATACAGTATCCTTTTTTTTTGCTTTGGCGTACGTGTCTCGCTCAAGAACCCATCCAATGATTTATGATTGGCATCACTCGACACTGAAAGCCAGGGGAAGAAAAACATTTCTCACACGGACAAAGAAAGTTCGGAAATATGTCCTGATGTTCAATGAGTTATTGAAACAAATAATAACAACTTAGAATTGTGAGAAAGAACAAAATAATGTTCGAGTAATCACAATGAAGTTGAGGAATTGCTCGGCTAATCTGAGAATTTTTGTTCTCGATTATATGTAACTTAACAAACACAAGACCTACACATTCCAATGGAACTTGACAGAACCCCCTCCCCCACCCACAGGTAAACAGCTTGAAAGAAGTCTCGGGAACACACGGACTTCGATATGTTGGTTAATGATTGAGGGGATACAGGAAAAAGAGTCTCGATTACTCACGAACGGCGAATGAAGAAGTATGTAAAGGAAGTACAGGAAGGAAACGAGGGTGCTCACGGGGCCTCTGTCGAGAAAGCCGATAAGTTTGTTGCAACATTATTAAGCACGTTCTGACCTAACTGCAGCAGATGCCACATGACATACTGATGGTAAAGTAAATGAACCCGATCGTCCACACGTGCTTGAAAGCTGATCGTACTCCTATAAGTGCCTCCTCCACAGCGAGTACTCCACGCCATCGGTTGGTAAACTCGTTGACACACATTAACCCTCTTTTAAAAATGGGAAGCTGCAGTGCAGCAACCAGCTTACATCTATGCCTAAGAATGCATTTCTCTACCTTAAAATTACAAAGTTCTGTCTGACATTTTTGGCTTTTTAAAGTAATTAACACCGTGCGGTCAGAAAACAACTGTTCGATCTGATCTATCAAGTATCAAGATCGTAAGATTAATCGGAGATGTTATCAAGATGTTTAAAAAATTGCATTCGAAAAGGTTGGCATGTTGTGGAACTCAGCATTTTCGATGTCAAATTTCTCAAAACTACGTACTGACCAGATAGCACTCAGTACTTCTAAGGTAGCGATTTGAAAAGCACAGGGGAAACACGATCGGCGTCGTATAACTCGGTTTAAAGGAAGTTCACAACACAATATTGTAATTTAATTAAAAGAAAAAATAATTGTAGCCTCACTATCTCAAAACCAAGCCCGTTGTTTAATTTAAGAGTTTTGAAAGTAGCCCGTCGAGAAAGAGCAGGAATTTAAGTCAGTGAGAAATTTATTTCCAGTTTATGACTGATTGCTCTGAAGTACTCTGTATCATTGTTTATTGGCTTTTACACTTGTATGAACAACGCATGAAAAGTATCTTGGTATGCGCTATTCTGAAGTAACCTCTCAGAAAGAATGAATGATGAAGTGGGATTTTACTTTCGTGGTAGTTGTTTTTGTGCTTGCTCACCCCCCCCCC
Source organism: Aplysia californica (assembly GCF_000002075.1). Lineage (NCBI taxonomy): Eukaryota > Metazoa > Mollusca > Gastropoda > Aplysiida > Aplysiidae > Aplysia > Aplysia californica. The sequence continues at coordinate 228,346 of NW_004797515.1, read as the reverse complement.
CCCCATTTAAAGTGAAGGTACTTACTTTCTTTTACTTTTTCATCCTCTATTGCCATTAACCGTCGAGGGGAGATGCAGTTTTCTATGGTAGGCCAGCTCTGCAGCTCTTTCAGCTGTGATGTTATGTTTTCTTAGGGTTTCCTTGACACCCTCGATCCACCTTTTGCGTGGCCTTCCTCTAACTTTATAGCCTGAGTGCCTGGTGTTGTAGGCTCTCGAGGCTGGCTGGTCAGGTGACATGCGTGACAGGTTGTCAAACCATTTTTAGTGAAGGTAGCTCTTGAATACGAGGGATGCTGTGAATAAGTATTATTATTCTCCTGCTGCTCTCTACTGCTCTAGTGCACAGAGCGGTGAAGAAACACGGGCAGAAAAGCCGCGTGGCTACGAAATTCTCACCTACCCATCGTATTCATCCTCTGACTCTTTTCTTTTCCCAAATAAGAAAAAAAGCCAACATTTTTCAGAAACAGCGTTTCCATAGTGATATTTGCCGTGGGGGAACGGTGTGAATCCCATCCGAGGTCACATTAAGCTCAAGGAGTTTCGAAGGTCGTCAAATGTGGCAAAATTGTGTCAATTTGCAGGTTGACTATGTAGCGAAGTAGCATTGGGAGTTTCAAATTTAAACTTTGTAACTTGTATCTTTCATAGACAGGGTACAGGCTAATTCAACGCACCTCATATGGCTCCTCTTCAACCGTATTGCACTTTAGGTTTTCATGACTGTTATTCATATCTCCTCTTTGATTGCCCACCCCCCAATTAAAAATAAATACAGAAAAGAGGATAAGTTCACTCACCCTTGGCTGCAGCAATCATTAGGTGGAGCATTCTTGGTGTTAATTAAGCAGTACAGAAATAGCGCCTAAGACTCTCGACATTATTACCCTTTCTGGTAAGCAGGCAAGCGTGGAAATCTCGTATTTTGTTGTTGTCCAATGACGTAAGTTTCCTGGTATGGTGACACAATCCACGGTTGCGTCACGAAGTAATCACGATAAGCTCGCTGAACCGTCTGCCCTTGTATATTTTTCGTATATTTCTTTTGTATAATTTTTGTATACCTTTCATCAGAAACACGTAGCACGTCTGCTGGGACCAAGGTGAACTTTTCTCTGAACTGGTGAGTGCAAAATAGATAAAGGTCGGCAAGTGCTTATGCCATTTCACCCGTAAGAGGTTTATTGAAGCAATCTTGGCCATTCTAAGAAGATCTCTTGATATGCATCTAGAGCTAACATAAGCCTATATTAGTGTATGGTTTCTTACCACCTCCTTGATATTCATTGGCTTTATTAAACAACGAGGGCAAAAGAGGTAAACAAAACACGAGAGAGCGAGAAAGAGAGAGAGAGAGAGAGTGAGAGAGAGAGAGAGAGAGAGAGACAGAGAGAGACAGAGAGAGACACAGACAGACAGACAGACAGACAGACAGACAGACAGACAGACAGACATAGAAAGTAAAAGAGAGAAGGATAGAGAGAGTCAGAGAGAGAGAGCGAGAGAGAGAAAGAGAGAGTCAGAGAGAGAGTGAGAGAGAGAGAGAGAGAGAGAGAGAGAGAGAGAGAGAGAGAGAGAGAGAACAAGGATTGGGAAAGAGATGATGACATAGGAGATAGATAGATAAACAGACAGGTAGATAGAAAGAAGACTGACAGTAAGTGGACAACTGAGAGAGAGAGAGAGAGAGAGAGAGAGAGAGAGAGAGAGAGAGAGAGAGAGAGAGAGAGAGAGAGAGAGAGAGAGAGAGGCCGCAATCTTACTCTTAGAGATAGCCCCATTTACACATCATGCATAACAGCCTGCCTGTTCTCCTTTTCCTCAAAGGTTTACATTTCATCGGGCCTTTGGAACTGTCAGTTGCGTGTATCCAGTGGATGGTGCTCAGAATCTTCTTTCCTCAGACGTCGCTACCTCAACAGGAAAAAAGCCCCCACTCAAGTTTTATATTATCAAGGCCAGTTTCTGAGATTTGCAATGTTGTTGAGCTCACTGATTCTTGTATCTTTCGGTAGGTGAGATCGAGCACCTAGTTTTCTTGGCTAAAGATAGTAAATCTTTGAATCCCCATGTACATGTTGTGCACGTTAAAGATCCCTTGCTGATTGAAAATCGGAGGACAGTAGGCCGTCAAACCGCTACCTGGCGAAATTCAAAACTAGAAAAAAAAATCCCTACCATAAAGAAAATGTCCCTATTGCACCTGTAAAATAGTAAGTCACACCCTTACATCTTGATTGATTCCAAATGTTTGACTATGCAGAGCTGTATTATGCTTAATGCTTTAAGATCGTCTGTATTGACACCAAAGGACATAGACACACTCTTGAATATGAGCAATTAATGTAATGCCCATTGTTATTGTGAAATTGAGGATTGACATGATTAATATGAATAAATAAAAGCTTTGATCTTTCACAATTTGTGGTCCCTTTTTCTTGCTCTGAACATGGTTGGCACTTGATACTATTATAGGTATTTCAATAGTAATAGTATGCAGTAAAAACAGTGGTTATAAACTGTACTAAAACTCATGCCATTTTTCGTTTCAGCGTCCTCGAATTCCCACAAATCAAGTCTCAAACTCCATGTTGCAGAAAGAAAGTTAAATTTTGTTGTTGCGTGCTGTTCTCGCTTCGATACAAAAGAAAATTCTTTATCTCCACATTTTGCCGAAGTACTATATTATTTTAAAAGGGCACAGTGATGTTTTATGGGAAATAGTGCAACGTGTGTGGCCCCGATACTGAACGTACAGCTTGCGGTGGATCTCCGGTTGGAAAAAAGTTGTACCAAATGCTTCAGGATTATATAAACTGGAACCACATACCGATAGTGCAAATAAGAAGTTCTGTGTCATCTCTACATCTCGCGCAATGCTTTTGAACTTCCAACGAAAGAATGGACCTTTGGGGTCCGTTTGTTTTATGTTACTATTTCCCTCCTATATGGCCTCTCAAAATCTTCAAAGTTCAGCAGTTAGAGAATCAGTCAAAGATCACCGGAATAGCTTTCTTCTAGGACCTCGAGCAGATTTCGTAGAAAGCAAAGGTTTGAGATCTCTGGGGACTCAAACAATATAGCCAACCATCTTAAATTGCTAGATAGCGGCACCTTTTGGCGTATCTGTTTTTTTAGAGCCTGCATCTAACACCTTCTTCCTAGAGGATCCTTTTGGATGGCGTGTTTATCAGGATTCTGCAGTAAGCATTTTTGCATGAATTATGATTATCCATCTGACAACCATATGGTTTT
>NW_004797515.1:206512-220587 GCF_000002075.1 Aplysia californica | reverse complement strand
GTATTTGTATGAGTGTGTGCGTGTATGTGTGTGTTTGTGTGTGTACGTGTATGCATATGTGTGTATGTAGTGTGTATGTGTGTGTGTGTGTGTGTGTGTGTGTGTGTGTGTGTATGTGTGTCCGTGTGTGTGTGCGTGTGTGTGTGCGTGGGTGTGTATGTATGGATGCATGTTAACAACGAAATGCGGGTCTAAAAACGTTATGATGAAGGACACATATGATTTGTAACTTCAAAAACCTTGAAAACGAACTCTGTGTTAAAGAACGCTTTTCTTCTCCATGGTTTCAACATGTTACAATATAAGCATTCTGCAATCCACACACTTGGGCACTATATTCAATTAGCGCCCGGGTCACAACCCTCCATTATTTCTCCGTTTCCCCAAAGGATTATGCATACTGCCGGTATTACGATAGCTTTGTTTGTTTATTGATCTATTCTGGCTCTTAAACGTTTTCCCGCTACATGCCCAAACAGAGGGCTGTGAAAATTAATCCAAAGGTCTATACAAGGGGCGAGGAAAGTTCGGGGGAGAAAGAGCTATCGCAGAGAGGGGAATAAAAAATAGGTTAATGGAAACGGAAAAAGGAAGGGGAAGGGGGGTGTTTAATCAGCGAAGAAAAGATACGGAGCAAAGGTTGAGAAAAGATGAAAGGCGGGAGGAAGGGGTTGGGGTGTGAAGGAATGACAAAGAGGAGAAATGATGTAACGGAGTGAGGGAAAACGAGAGGTTTTGGGATAAAGAAAAAGTGTTGGATAAGAATAAGAATGGAGATTTGGAATTGAAGATGGAAGACGGGAAAAAATGTAGGGATTCCAAAATATGGGACGTTTAGTGTTGAGCAAAATCATCAAAGACATGAGTTAGAGACCCATTTCCAAAAGTAAAAAAGGCATACGATGAGACGCGGTAAAAAGAAGACACGAGAAAAAGAGATTGGATTAGATTTTTTTTTTAAAGCCTCAATTTCCTTGTGCAGACAGGCTAGAAGAGACCTTATCCAGTATCGAAAATAAGAGAAATGGTAGCTGGCCGGAATAGAAGCTCCGCAAAAAGCAAGCATGTGCTGTTTAAAAGGATGGAGGACAGATACCATCGCGTACATGCTCTTTGAGGGGGTATTCTTGGGGATTCAATCTAAAAATGATTTCCTTTAGCTCCTTAAGATTGGAACATGTACTCACCCTCCCTTCTCCACCCCTTCTTCTCTCTTGGGTAATATAAAAAAATCCAACTTATAACCACAAAGACTTCACAGAGAACGCTGGCGTCACATTGGGCAAAAGTAATTTTCATTCACTTTTTTATCTTTTTTACCTTTTTACGAGAGGCGTTCAATAAGTCTTTATCCCGAGTGTGAAAGAAGCAAGTTAGAGAGTTGAGATTTGACACTCGGCAGACTACAGCTGTACTTCTCTTACATAGTCCTTCTGGACATTGATTGGCTCTCTCTCTCTCACTCACACACCCACACACACACACACACACACACACACACACACACACACACACACACACACACACACACACACACACACACACACACACACACACACATACATACATACACACACATATTCACAAACACACATACACACATATACACTCAAACACACACACACACACACACACACACACACACACACACACACACAAACAGAAATATAACAACAACAACAACACCCCCCCCCACCAAAACCGTGTGTTCGATATCTTTGTGGGTAAAGTTTTAATTATCGAGTACTTCCGCCTTTCAGTTGAGATATTGTCTCCCTCTTACAGGGATGGGACTGAAATTTTAACAAAAGCATCCACCATGGAGATTCTCCTACAACCTACTCTCATATCCTAAAGCCTCAAACCAAACCATACCGATTCTCTTTCCACTAAACCTGGTGCCCTCTTAATGAGTATCATTATTCTGTGAATCGTTTTGACCTCGACCGAGATTACTTTAGTTGCCCTGTGACCTTCATGGTGGAAAGATAATGCCTGTTTTTCTTCATTACAACTGTTTCCTTAACCATCTCATGACCCCAGGCGCAGCATTTTGACTCTCATTAAACTGCTGGCGATCGTGGGGTTGGGAGCCATTGCTGCAAAATGTAAAGATAACTCATTAAGGTGTACGGGACACGCTCCCTTCAAACAAGCACGCACTTTCATCAAACTACGCTTAGCTTTACTAAGATGAAACATTTTCAAATAGGGCCTAGAGCGATCACTGCTAGCTCTTTGGTTTCAGGAAAAAAAAGACACAGTCCTCATTATTCTTCTTTTTCGGTTTTTCTGAGGTACAGGTCTGTTCCTAAATTAAAGCAGGTAGGCTATGTTTCCTACTTGTTGTAACCACAACTCAAACAGCTAGAAGCAACGTGACAAATGATGACTGTAACCTATAACTACGACTAAATTGTGCTGCTTCTTGCTGTTTTTCCTTCTTGTTGTCTTTCCTTGTTATGTTTTTTTTCCCTTTTTTTCTGTGATGACGTATGGGACGAGGCAGGATCGGTGGGAAATTGCAGCTGGGCTGGGGGTGGGTTTGAATAGGTCGCAGAGGTTTTTAAGAGGTAGAGTAAAGACCGCAACTAGTACACTAAAGATGTTTTCAGTTTTTCACTGAGTAATATTGTGACTTTCTGGAAAAACAAAACCCTGAAACTAAACAACGTATTCCTGTTGCTCTTTCATAAACCTTTGAATATTTCTTCTTAATTATCGAGCCCACTTTTATCATCTGCCGCTTTTGTATTATGTGATTCCAATAAAATCTTCAGTATATAAAATCTTTTTGATTAAATGCTATTAAAAAACAAACAGGAGAAAGAATGTTTGCCCCATATATCTTTCTTGGCTATCTTTATCTTTTCCCCAAGATTATCTATGCCTTTCCCTTTCCCGTCCCAGCCACGGACCAGCCATTAGATCTATTGCAGTCATTCTGGGTATCGGGGAGACACTTAAAGTGTAATCCCAACAGGGAAAGATTTTAATTTGGACTGTTTAAGGGGTTTTCAAGGTTAAAAACCGACTTACTGTGGCGGTTTCTGGGTGAAAGTTGAAGCTGTGTGGCTTCCCGTCAGAGTTAGTACAACGATGCTGTGAAGGGTACTATACCAACACCAAGTGGAAGATATGGTGGGAAAAGACTATAGACATAGAGACAGAGAGACAGAGAGAGAGAGAGAGAGAGAGAGAGAGAGAGAGAGAGAGGGGGAGAGAGAGAGAGAGACAGACAGAGAGAGAGAGAGACAGACAGAGAGACAAGGAGAGAGAGAGAGAGAGAGAGAGAGGGAGACAGGAGTAGAGAGAGAAAGCGAGAGATAGATAGATAGAGAGAGAAAGACACAAAGAGAAAGGGAGAGGAAGAGAAAAAGAGAGATGGATAGATAGACAGCGAGAGAGAAAGAGAGAGACAAACGATGCAACTGTTGTTTGTTTTTAGCCATATCAGTGGATATTGTTGTGACCATAAGTGGGTTATTTTTTAAAATTCTACTTTTAAACTTGTTAGAAATCGTGTCATCGTTCCCTCACTCACTGCGAGACAAATGTTTTAAAAAGAACATTTCTATATATTATAATAATATTATGTTCTACGTATACGCCTATCAAAAATAATTTTAAAATGTGATATTCTGTTGAATGTCACATTATGCATTTTTGAGGAAATTTAAATGCGCGACATAGATGCTATGTATCATCATCATCACCATCATCATCATCATCATCATCATCATCATCATCATCATCATCATCATCATCATTGTATAAAGAAGGTATTAAAACAGTTAAGACCTTGTTGTATTTCCAAAATAAATATATATTTCACAGTTCAACGTTTCGCCAATAAGGCTTCATCAGGAACATAGTATTTGAGAAAAAAATAAATGGGTGATGACGCCACAGCAACAAAGTGTTCACTATAAGTTACGTATTGGTGTGGTTTGGACAATATCGGAAATATCTCCATCATCATCATCATATACACAGGCTATAAAAACTAAAGTGCGTACATAAATGTCTGAATATTTAAAGGAGCGGTGAGTACAAATCGCCGGAGAGAAGGGAACACTAAAGCCAGAAGTGGTAGAGAGAGAGAGAGAGGGGGAGGGGTGGAAAGGTGCGTGGAAGTAAGGAATATAATAACAGAAGGGTGCGGTGAACATAAATCGGAAAGGCCAGAGAAAGAGAAACACTAGGGCCAGAGATGGCAGAGAGAGAGGGAAAGGAAAAGAGGGAGAGAGAGAGAGAGAGAGAGAGAGAGAGAGAGAGAGAGAGAGAGAGAGAGAAAGAGAGAGAACTAGTACGTGGAGGTAAGGAATATAACAGAAAGGTAGGGCCAAAGGGAAGGGGTTGCAGGAACATAAGGGGTGATTAGTACGTTACGTTGTAAATTTTAGGTCCTTAAAATGGGGCTCGTCGATGTTAAGGCCAGTGAGAATTTTGTGAGACCCCAAGTTCCAAATCCACATTGATTCTCCTTGGTTAAGTTTTTCTTTAGTAGGATATTGGACTATTTCAATTCCCTGAAGCTGCAAATCGGAGGTACCATTGTGACCAGGACTGTTGAAATGTTGGCCAACTGGTGTGCTGGAGTTTTTCTGGACTGAATACCTATGGTTATTAAACCTAGCTCTTAGTGTGGTGGTAGTTTGACCTACATATTGAGCTGGACAGACTTTACAGGATATGAGGTAGATTTTATTTTTGGTTTCACAAGTGATGCTGTGGGAAAGTTTTCTTTTAAAGTGGGGGCCTTCTACAAAGTTGGTTACTTTCATGTAGGCACATGTTTTGCATCTAGGTTTTTGACAAGGATAATTTTGAGGCGGGGAACATGGGTTTACCGGAAGTGACGACGTGGGTGTTACTGCTCTAGTGCGAATGAGGAGGTTGCCAAGATTAGGAGGCTGACGAAGTGCAATCAGAGGAGGGTCGGGGAAGCAGGCTTTCATTTTGTCTGATTTTTCCAAGATGCTTTTGTGTTGGCTGTGGATTTTATGTACCTTAGGTAGTTTTTGGTGATGAGTAGTGACGAAAAATGGTCTTTTCTGTTTTGGCTTTAGGGGTTTGTAGGTCAGGAGGATTGTGCGGTTCAATTTGCTGACTTTCTCGATAATGGGCGTTGACTGTGAATTCCTCTATCCGTTGTTTAAAAGAATTTTCACGGGAGCAAATGTGGCGTAGTCTAAGGGCACCACTATAGACCACAGAACGGCAAGGAACTGGCCACTCTACCACAATATGCCGAAGGCCCAGGAAGTTGTCTCACTAACAAGGCAATCTCCAATGTCCGGATCGGATGCGGGAACAACTATACTTTTTAAAAATTATTATTAATATTATTATTATTACTATTATTATTATTATTATTATTATTATTATTATTATTATTATTATTATTATTATTATTATTATTATTATTATTATTATTATTATTTTATCATTATTATTATTATTATAGTTATTACTATATCATCTCCCATTATCTTCAGCCTCGCCATTTACACTATCCTGGTGTCAAGGGAGTGGTTTCTCCCTCCTTTGTTCTACATTTAACATTTGATTCTTAAAGGTGTCATAGTCCTATCGTTGAAACCATCTGGGTCGATTTTCGCGTCAATAGGTAGAAAAGCAGCTACGTATCAGAAGGTGCAACTACAGTTTACTGCGTCTGAATGAATTTTAATGTTGGAGATTTTACTACCCCCCCCCCCCCGAGCACAAATCGACACATTTTAGATCTATTAGGAGGCGGGCTTCGACTCTTCCTGTTAGGGTCAACCCGGGCTGAAAGGAATGCAACCTCCCAGGAGCAAGACCGAGATACTTGATATAAATTCTGCCCACTCGGGAATCGAACTCGGGTCTCATGCGTGTGGCGGTGAAGTGCCTAACTGCCATATCACAGATGCTAGTGATGCTCTTTTGGTAAACTAGCACAAACGAACATAATAATATATATTGTAATGTGATGAGCTCGTAGGGGGTATTTTCGTTGAATCGCCTCCGATCTTTTCTTTGAAAAGGTTTCGCTCCGCTTATACAACTACATATTCTCCTTTCTGAAAGAGCTCTGTTATATTATATTGGTTAAGAAAAGCAGTTAACCCAAAATCATACAAAATCAAACAAAAACAACAGCAAACAAACAAACAGACAACCAAAACAGACAACAAAAAACAACAACCCAACAACAAAAAGCAACAAGATAAAAACAAAAACAACACCAAACCCCAAACAAATGAAGCCGATCAAAAACATAACAAACCGAAACCATATGCAACCCAGAGTCTCACCTCCCCTGCTATCGTTATTAGCGAGTTTGTAAGATGATTGTTTCAGATGCCACACGCCATACCGTGTGCTCCCAGGTGAGGGCCCGGCCAGCCAATGAGCCGGCCACCGGCCACTCTCGCAAACGCCAGGAATTCCAGACTCGCTTCTCACCTGTAGGTGACGTAATGACCAGGTCGTGACCAGGTTCCTCCTCGAGGGGGCAAACACTAGAATACTGAACGTGCGGACGGCCTGTTTGCTTTTAATTATTATATGTATTGTGCACGGATACCGTGAGGGGTGGCTAGTGTTGTTAGGTGCTTGACTCTGGCCAGTAGACTGGGCTCTAGTACGTGGGATCGCGCAACTAGAAGGAAGTGTGGTTATGCTACGGAGGAAAAACAATTTAGAAAGTTATCTTGACGGTTGGAATTTTTTTCAGAATTTGAGGAACAGACTTCAAATTTGGCTTATGAACAACATTTACGAAGACTTTTGCAAAATCTGTTAACACACGTAGACAGCTGCTTGATAGAAAATTTAATGATCTCAAAATGGATAAATCTGGCCTATTTTAAGCAAACGGATACGATACAATTTTGTGAAAACGTAGTAGAAGGCCATTCTATTACAGCGAAATATTGCTTTATTCATTTTTCATTTCATTTCGTTGCAAAGAAGAGAGAGAGAGAGAGCGAGAGAGATTGAGAGAGAGAGAGAGAGGAGAGAGAAAGAGAGAGAGAAAGGGAGCGGGAAAAGAAGAGAGAGAGATCGAGTGAGAATGAGAGACAGAGAGAGAGACAGAGATAGATAGATAGATAGATAGATAGATAGAGAGAGAGAGAGAGAGAGAGAGAGAGAGAGAGAGAGAGAGAGAGAGAGAGAGAGAGAGAGAGAGAGAGAGAGAGAGAGAGGGAGAAAGAGAGAGAGAGAGAGAGAGAGAGAGAGCGAGAGAGAGAGAAAACAGTAAAAAAAAACATCAACAAAAAACAACCCAACAACCACGGACAGTCTTCGCCAATGGAGTTCGTCGTAACCGACAGGTCAAAATCGAAGTCCTCTCGAAGGCGGCCGAGCAGAGAAGCAGCGGCGAGGGAAACCCACACGTGTCCAACAAAGGGAGACCTTCGATTACCAAGCCATGGCACATTAGCCGTGTTTACATCGCAAAAAAACAAGTTTGTGGTAGTGGGCATGTTGTGGCCAGGGGGCCCACTTTGCGTATTCATGGTGCTAGAACGGTTGAATGTAGCCGTAGCCCAGTCAAGGGACTGTTTGGCCGGGAATATGTCCTGCTTTTCTTTTTCACAGGATGAAAGTAACAGCTGAGTGGACAGTGTCCCTCTTTTTGGATTTTTGAAAATGACCACGTCTGGGAGCTGTTTGAGTCTGCGGCAATGTTATTTACGTAACTAGTTGGGTATTTGCGCAGGTTTAGCGTATGCTTAGATGGGTGTGCATACCCGAGTGTGTATGTCTGTGTGTGTATAAGTGTTTGCATCTATCTATCTATCTGTCTATCTATCTATCTATCTATCCATCTGTCTGTCTGTCTGTCTGTCCGTCTGTCTGTCTGTCTGTCTGTCTGTGCGTCTGTCTGTCTGTCTGTCTATCTATCTATCTATCAGTCTATCTATCTATCTATCTATCTATCAATCTATCTATCTATCTATCTATCTATCTATCTATCTATCTATCTATCTATCTATCTAGTGGTGTTCAAGTGTTACAAATTTTCCTCTAAAAAGCAAATCGATCTTTTCTTTTTTAAGAAACAAGTGCATCTCTCAAAGCGGATTTAGTCTCATATAAGGATTATGATGAGCACACAGATCGAATGCGCACTCTTTGAAAAGGAATGGAACTGGGATCACTTTTTGAACTGGTTTCTACTTTAGGACACAAAAATATCGATATCTGAATAATATACACGATGTATTAGGAAGCATACGTCATATCAAAATCTGTTCGCTGGCAAGGCAAATTAGCCTTTAAAAAAAAGAAATCGGTTTTTCCTTTCTCTCCGTACTTCAACGATTTGCTGACATTTGCTTAGATCAGTCCTCGAAAGAAGGAATGCTAAACCTATTTATCTTTCGTATACATTCGCATAATTTCCACACTTGTTAATCAAGTGAGAGAGGTGATGCAAGACCAATTAAATGTCAGACTGTAATCAACTATTAATGGCATTGTAATAAGGATTTGCTGCAATAATCTCAATGATATCATAAAACACAATGCTTTGCATTTTTAGATCAGATGTGGACCAAAAATCAGGGTTTTTGGGAATAGGAACAGAGCAAAAGAACGATTTACACAGAACATGTAGCATTAAAGAATTTCTTAAACTCTGCATGCGTATATCTTGTTTTGCATTTAGTTTTTTTTAAAGCCAAAACATATAGCAATTTTCCCCAGACGACGAGCTTTCATATGGCTCCTTACCTAAAGATGATAACTTAAAAATGGAAAATCGATGCCAAACTGGATACTCACTGTAACTCTAACCACAGGTTGTTTTCATTCTCTGTGCAGTGAAGACTCTACAGGTGTGTCCCACTTGTGTTTGAGGAAGATTGGACAACTAACATATTTCTATTTGGTGAATTAAAAAAAAAGAAAGTAAAACTTAGTACTCTCCAATAGTTCTTTCTCTCCAATAGTTCTTTCTATGCCATGTATGTTTTAAAATTTAGAACACATTTTTGATAAAGTAAACGTTTAAAAGTGTTCAATTCCAAGGTCTTTTCGTTTACTCTTCTTGGCCGTTTAGTAAAACGTGTCTGAAGTCTTGGACTTGTCCAGTATATCATTGTTCTTCATTTGGAAAGACATTCCAAAGTCTGTAACTGTCTTCAAAACCCTGCTGCATTCTTTTTCAAGTTGTACTTCACTTACTTTTCTTTTTCTGTCCTGTGTTACTTTACGTTGAGGAGGGAGAAGCACACGTCATTCTCTTGTTTGTTGTACCGCCTGCTGCATGGTTATATTGTTTTTCTAATGTTTCTCTAGCCCCCTCTATCTATTATTTCCTGGATCTGCCTCTTTCTCTGTATCCATTTAATCTCTGGTTATTTACTTCCGCTACTACAATTGCTGATGGTGTTGTTGATAGATGACCAATCCATTTTATTCTCTGTTTGCGCAGATCTACGTACTCCAAGCAGGGAGCCGAGCCAACGTGTTCACTGACAATCTCATTTCTCACCCTGTCTCTTCCTGTGTTGTTCAAAGTTTTGCTTGGGTATCTCGTTTCAAAGACGTTTATGGGGGCTCTCGTGGCCTAGAGGTTAAGGTGTTGGCCTCTCATTCAAAGGTCCCTGGTTCGAATCCTGATAGCGACCGAAAAATTTTCTTCTCTAAAATTGTCTCCTTTCAACTCCTATCCTGCTCTCTAGCAATGGTCTGTCGTCTGCTTTCGTCTTCTCTTTCTGCCCCCACCCTCTCACCCCCTTTTCCCCCCTCCTTTGAGCTACTGACTCTTTCTGCAGCCTTTCTAGAGCTACTCCATGGCTCCTACTTACTGTTGTCCTCCAGCCACACCCCTGATCTTCTGGTAGGAAAGATCTACACCTAGCCTTCTTGGATAAGGGCGAAAAATGTCGGAGGGCTCGTGTGCAAGTTGCGCACGTTAAAGATCCCTTGGTGGTCTAAAATCGATAAGAGTAGGCTTCGGCCCCCACCCTGGCAAAATTCAAAATTTCCTACAAACTGAAAAGTTTAATGTGTCTCGCGCGCTCATATGACCTTATACTGTTGCGAACGGCGTAAAGCACTTAGCTAAAAAAAGGGCGTTTATTTTTCTTTGGTGACTCTTGTTTATTGCCCATGTCAGGGCTTGGCAGCACAGTGTTGGTATAGATATTATACTGTTGTTAATAAGTTGGCGCTTTGCTTCCATTGTGCTGTTGTGATTTGAAAGTAAATGTAATGACACCCGTTGGTAGGTCCAACATGGCTTTTAAAATTCTGGTTTCTATTTCATATTGTATGCAAAGCAAATGTCAGAACAATGCTCCTAATTGCTGTGAACAAGTGAGCCTAAAATGTACTGAAATCGAAATTTTACTGTCTTGGGATTTTTTAACAATGGTCCAAGAACAGTACCAAAAACTAAGGAAGAACAGCGATAAAGGCGAATGGTGATGTGATATCAAAAGTTCCCATGTCAATCTTGTGAACAGATGGTATTAAGTTTTCTATAAAGATTTTCATACCCTAAGAAGAGGATACTACGAGGCAACATACTCTCCGGATTCTCCGAGCACCTCTTGGGAGCCCTCACAAGTTGAGCTGTAGTTTGTGAGCGACTGCCACGTTTCTTTGATTTCCTGAAATAACACGGGCGTGTCCCCTTCAATGGTCAGCTCTGGTAACGATTTTCTCGTCAGTGTGAAAGACACGAGCTGTAATTGAAATGACAAATGATGTGACGGTCAACTTATTAGTCCTACTTGAACCACAGAGGGATTAACAATTAGGAGAAATAATGGGTAAAGGGGGACAACTGGCCTAGCCCATTGATTCAGAGTTAGCTCCCGCGTGTATTGACGACTCGATCGAGGCTGAGCACACATCAAGTATTATGTCCCTTGATTAGGGAGTCTTCACTCTGGCACTGGGCATTTCGGCCACAATTTTCTGACGTAATGGGTCGGAGAGCGGGCATGGGCTTCTTCGAAGGTGCGCCGTACTTTCCCTTCGCGTGAGATTGTTCAGTTAGCCAAACCCCGAGATGAGGCATTGCTAACGAATCATTGAGACTATCAATGACAGAGTAATTTGAAGAGAGAAGGAGGACGTAGGTGGATTGGGTTTGGGGGGGGGGGGCATATGGCTGATCTGAAAACCGCACAATCTGAAGAACAAAAGTGTTCTGATTGGGGTGCTTGTGCTCTTGTCTACGTTACTTTATCCTTCCTCTTGTGTAGCTAGATATCGATGGAAGGTGCAATTTTCGGTTAATGGCTAGGTGGGTGGCTCTTGCTGTTGATATTTATTTCTTTTGGAGGACATCTCTTGTCGAAATCAATAAAATAGCCATTTTAAAAAGAAATTCTGGTCCTTATACTGTTTCTTCAGGCCAATAGCAATTATTTTCCAGCTATATACGTGTTGACGGGCGTTCGGTAACCTCAGCTGGTATCACGCTGGACTACAGAGCGGCCAGCCTTGATTCCAATAACAAACTGGATGTTCTTGGACTCAAGTCGTTTTGGAGTTTTCAAGGATCTTAACCCGTCTGGTTAGGTTTTGTCGGATATGGACGTTATATAAGCAGCGTTGAAATAGTTGTTAAATACATAAACCATCTTTTTCTATATGTTCGTCATTAGAAACCTCGTTCTAAAAAAACACAAAAAACACAAAAACAACAACCCCCAACAGCAAACACCCCCCCAACAAAACAAACAAACAAACAAACAAAAATTACGAAAGAAAAAATAAATACGTATTTTCTTTATTTGTACGAAGTATTCGTTCCTTGTCAGTGAAGTGTGAAAGTGATGGTAGCCTTTGCTGTCATAGTTTACGACTTCTTATGTTCAATTCGGAGCCTTTTTCGATGTTTTGAAGAGCCCGAGTTCATTGTTGTAGAGCAGTTCTTTCATAATTTAGATGTTCCTGGTTTGTTTTAACATTTACTTCTGTGGCACAACAAGAAACGGAAACAAACATTAATCAGATTAAATGTTCATATGTATATAAAACTGGCGAAAAATATCGTTTGAAAAACTTGATGCTAATTACTGATTACTAAAAATTATTATTCTCATAAGAATGAGGACTCATAAAATACAGACATCAATTTCTGTCACTTTACTATTTTTTTCTATAGGGCCCTCTCCCAAAGGCCCAGACGTGCAAATGGCCGTCTCTTCCCGTGCCGTCACGTCTTGGGAAAACTGGCGATTACGTCACGTCCTGCCGTCTGCTTGTTCCCTGTTTGTCTCCCCTGAGAGGGATACTGAGCCGCCAATGGCAGGGGCGATAAGAGAATGCAATGGTGTGTTGTCAAGACGGCTGAGAGAGTTAGAGTACTTCATGTCTCGACAATAGGGCCAAAGTAGACCACGGGATGGGAAGAGTAAAAAGCCTGACGAATAGGAAAAGGAAAAAAAAAGAGACAGGGAGGAGGGGGAAAAGAGAAAGGGAAAGAGAGAAAAAGAGAAATATTATTATATACATGTATAAATATATATATATATATATATATATATATATATATATATATATATATATATATATATATATATATATATATATATATATATAGAGAGAGAGAGAGAGAGAGAGAAAGAGAGAGGGAGAGAGATAGATAGATAGATAGATAGATAGATAGATAGATAGATAGATAGATAGATAGATAGATAGATAGATAGATAGATAGATAGATTGATAAAGAGAGAGAGTGAGAGAGAGAGAGAGAAGGAGGAGAGAGAAAGAGAGAGAGAAAGAGAGAGAGAGAGAGACAAATGTAGACACGATTGATAGGTCAATCGATAGGCTATTACTGCAATAAGCATTATTCTGAAAAGGTACTGGAAAAGAGAGATCTGCACTTTTCAGTGCTTGATAAAGATGAAAATGACCATTAATATTAATATTATTTGTCTCCTCTCAGATTGGAGGAAAGGATCAAAGGGCCTAAGGTAAAAAGAAAAAGCAATAGTTAGCAGCAATCTAAAGCTAGAAAGAGTTGACAACAACAACTATGATGATACACACAAAAAGGCAGGGGCTGCCAAACCTATTTCTTACTTGACGAGGCAGAACGAATGATCATCCTGACTCTGCAACAAGCAAAGTAACCAAACGTGGCACTACAGTTCTCATGGTTAAAAACAAACAAAACAAACACACACTGGTACCAAGTCTTAAAGAGGAAAAAGGAAAATTAGGGGGGGGGGGGAGATGAGAGAAAGGGAGGGGGATGGGGTGGAGCTCAGTTGGAGCATCTTATCAAATCAATGACCTGAAATGACGCCGATGCCTATCAGAATCGTTCAAGGACCAGCCTGGGAATTTAAAGACAGGTAAAGATCAACGATAGGTTAGTGGTTAGGCTACCGGACTCGTAATCGCGAGGTTGCGGGTTCGGGGGTTAAAGCCCCTGACCCGACGTTGTGTCCTTGGGAAAAGCACTTTACACGAATTTTCCCAACTTCACCCAGGTGAAAATGGGTACCCTGCTATAGACAGTGAAAGATCTTATCAGTTTGTTAGTGTTTGAACGCTTAACCAGCTGCTTGCACTGTATGTTCCCGGGAAGCTGAGAATGTTTCTGAGTGTTCTATGGTCTGCTGAGGTAATAATACGCTCGTAATATATTGTAAAGCGCATAGAGCTTGCTTTCAAGTGGGGACATGCGCTATTTATTATTATAACGATATAATTCTGGCCCCCGTTTACAACGTGCACCCTGCCCCTACCGTCACTCGAGGATGGGGATAGAGGAAGAAGGTAAAGGTAACAAAACATAAACATAATCTCTGTGTCCGCCACAAAAGATAAAAGGTAAAAAAAGAAAGCTCCCTTAAAAATGTCGCTGCCTATCTTTTGTTTACTCATGAAAATGATGGACCTCGGGATACACGGGAAACTTTATAAATGGATCAAGTTTTTTCCTTGCGGATCGAAACATCGAAACAAAGGTGAACAATGCCCACTCGTCAAGAGAAGTACTCGAGGAGGGCCTACCCCAAGGTTCCTGTCTGAGTTGCACTTTGTTCCTGATCTTCATTAATGATGTGACGAACGTGCTGAAATCAGAAAAGACTCTCTAC